>NC_137810.1:32568197-32573197 GCF_963921795.1 Nannobrachium achirus
GTGAGATCTGGGGACCACTTGCCAACCAAGATCTTGAAAAATGGGATAAACACCCTGCACACTGAATTCTGCAATAGGCCTATAATGCATGCAGAGCAGAATTAGAATAATACATTATCTAAATGAAGAGAGCATTGACATTTTATAACAAAACCACCTACAAGAGAGTGACCCAGACATGCTCTGTGCACAAACACACGCATGCAGAGCTACCAGACAGAAAACCCATTGGACTAAAACAAATTATAAGACAGCATAAAGAAAGCTATATCTGACTGACTCATTGGAAAGAAGAAACCTGCAAAAGCAGAGCCAACTAGAATGCTATTTGGCCCTAAACAGAGAATAGGGCACAGACCTATATGGCTGTCAAGAATACCTGACCACTGACTTACCAAAACGAAGAAAAACCGTAGGCCCATACAGACTCAGTGAACACAGTATCCGGGGACGGCCATAGCTGAATGGTTAGTGAGCCCGCCTAGGACTCTGGAGGTCCCGGAGGTCCCAGATACGTCCCTGAGCAAGACACCTAAGACCCTAACTGCTTTCATGCTAATCAAATGTGTATTCCTGCACTGGCAGCTCAGAGTGATCTCGATACATAGAACTATTGTACAGACAATACCTTTAAAGACATTTGAAAATTGACATTTTGCACAATTCTAAATACATTTGAAAATGTTGCTGCTATTTGTCCCTTGGGTTTTACCAAGTGAATGCAAATTGTTGAAATGTTGCTGTCATTTGTTTCAAACTTTATCCCAAGCTAACCTCACCTACTATTTCTGACAGCTAACAGTTCTTAATATGGTTGTTGTAAGCTAGTTTTCCCAACTGCAATGTAACACTTCTGTTTACACTTTTCTTTAGTCCCTTTTAATTGTACATACATTATTTAGTTTTGACTGTTTTGTTCCACTTTTGCTTTGGCAATGAAAACCTGTTTTCTTCAAATGAATTGAATTGAATTGAATTGAATTGAATTGAATTGAATTGAATTGAATTGAATTGAATTGAATTGAAAGAGTATAGGCCTATAACAATACTAGAGATGCAGAGACAGGGAGAGAGAGAGTTTGCACGTGTGAGTCTGCTGACATTTATGACAATGTATTACTGATATTATTGTTGCTCCTAGAATAACACTGGGCTGATATTCAGGGTGCAGTTTGACGACTCTGTAGCAGAGAAGCAAGAACATGTGCTCAGCTCACGCCCCACCTCTCACATATACGACACCTTCTGCCTCTGCCCTGGCTGTCAGTGCCACAGTGCCACTGGCAGACATTCCAATTAAAGATAGAGGAGGAAGAGGGTGGAGGAGGAAGTGAGGGTTATATTAGTGGAGACAGTGGATAGGTGTGGTTGTGGCAGTGATTCTCAAAGTTTTTCCTTTCATTGACCCCCAGTTTGATATCGTCACTGTCGGGCAGAAACCTCGTATCTCCAAGTTTCAAATGTGTACGTTTTTTGGTAAAGCAAAGCCCTGCTACATCATACAAGACTGTCGCACAAAACTAGTGAAAACAGCAGATCTACAAGCACACAACGCCTCGCGGTGCGAGGCGTTGTGTGCTTGTAGATCGGCTGTTTTCACTAGTTTAGTACATTTTTTAGATGATAAATACAGTTGGACGCGCAATACAGTTGGACAGTTGGACGCGTATGTCCAACAGTTTTGGACATACGCGGTTTCCATCCGACCACAACGATATGCATGAATCCATGGATTCCCATTTGATCATTTATTTTTATAGCGTGGGACCCCAATCTACACTGTAAAATTGCTAGTGTTTATTTAACTCAGAGTGTACAAATGAAACCATTCATTTATCACAATGAACAAGGTTCAATTTGGTTCTATTTGTGCACACTCTCAGAGTTACAGACCTGGCTATAAAGGCCCATTTGGCAGTGATGGAAAAAGTACTCACATTATTTTAAAAGTATCAATACTGCAATATAGAAATACACACACCACCAAAATACCTGAGTGTGAATCCGCATTCCGCCAATGCATTTCAATGAGAATGGAGCAGTTTCATGCCAGTAGAGGATTTCTGCAAAAAAAAGCTCAATTCTCATTGAAATCCTCTCATAGGTATTTTGGTGTGTGGGCACCCTTACAAGTAAAAGTCCAGAATTCAAAATGGACATGACTAAAAGTACAAGAGTGTTGGCAAATGTACTTAAAGTACCAAAAGTAAAAGTACAAAATGTTTGAAAATAGCAGATCTACAAGCTCAGTAGATCAGCTATTTTCAATAGCCAAGGTATAACATAGGGCTAATGTGGTTTATGTATGTTTTATAATATTATAATTTACATCTGCAAAGTAACTAGCAACTAAAGTTTTCAAATAAATGTATTGAAGTAAAAGTACACAATTTGGATCTGAGATGTAGTGGAGTATAAGTAGATGGAAATTGGAAATACTGAAGTAAAGTACAAACAACTGTACTTAGTTACTTACTACACCACTGCCATTTGGACCCCTGGTGGTCCCTGGACCCGACGGTGTGAAACAGTGTGTTATATCAACGTCTATACCGACCACACCCCTGTCAGGTGTCATAACACCCAAAAGACACACGCACACACACACGCACGCACTCGAATAAGCGCAAGCACAGGTTAGCCTACACATACCACCTCCCAAACCTCCCCAGGGTTGTCTTATGTAACACACTATCATAGGCCTATATCTCAAAATGTTTTCCAGCAACGTTGCATAATTATATGTTTCCTGTATAGTAGCTATATCTGAACAAAGATGGCAAGCTAAACCACAGTCTATTGATTCCTTCTTTAAAGCTTTACATTTCACCGGTTTCATTTAACCTATAGACATATCCATTGGCAGAGGTCACCGTAAATTGCTCCAAATAAAAACACGCCCTGCATCACCACTGCATCTGCAATGACACAGACCCTCATATTGTCAAAGAATTCATCAGGTGTATTTGACTGCATGGTAAGACAACGTCATTTATCACAATGAACAATGACCCAGATCTGTTCAAGGTTTCAAGTGACAGGCAGCTAACCTCTCCCTCCTCTCTCTCTCTCTCTCTCTCTCTCTCTCTCTCTCTCTCTCTCTCTCTCTCTCTCTCTCTTTCTCTCTCTGTCTCTCTCTCTCTCTCTCTCTCTCTCTCTCTCTCTCTCTCTCTCGCTCTCTCTTGTGTCTCTACCCTCAGGGGACGTATCCGTGTCACTCTGCTCTCACACAGGTAAGCTACTGTCACAGGATCATTGAGGCACAAACTGCAGCCTTCTACCTCCTCACCTCTGTGCACCAGTATACATTTGACATGTATACAATATAACACTCGCTATATGTCTCTTCAAATACAACAAGACCTTGACAACTCAGCAACTGTAGGGAGGAGGAGTGACGTACGAAGAGGACTTGAAGAGATACAGCTATTGTGTGGTGTTGATAGTGCATAGTGATAGTCACACAGAGATGGCTCATTGATTCCCACCATAGACTCAGACAAATGACCTGTGACAAATGAATGTGTCTGTTTTATTTCTTACACCCATTAACAGGTTCCCACAAAAAATACAGTCTCTGTGTCTGTCACTCTACTGTTGTCTGTACTGCTCACTCTGCTTCTCTCATGCACCACCAACCGCACCCCCAACAACACACACATATGCACGCACGCACGCACGCACGCACACACGCACGCACTCACGCACGCACACACACGCACACACACACACTGACTTATTTGTGCAGGTGCAGGCATGGATGTTCAATCAACGTGCCAATAGCCTTAGGGTGTTTTTTCTCCCCTTCTTTTTTTGCACAGGCACTATAGCACCACACCTATGAGAGAGTATACAGTATGAGAGTATATAAAAACTATTACAAATATATATATATAAATATATATTAGGTTTAGGATTGCTTCCAATGTGCCTCCACACTACAACAGTATTACCACAGTTGTAACTTGACACATGCACAGCAGAACAGTCAGTCTGGATGCTTCTGATTTCCTGTGATAGCTTCAGACCATGAGAACCACTATGGTTAGACTGCCAACAGCCAACAGCCAGACACACCCTGAAAGACAGTCGTTAACTGCATACCTAATCCTCACTTACAAACTTTCCACACGCAACTTTCCCTTTTGACACACACAAACACTTGCACAAATACAATCAAACACTTGTATGCGTTCACAATTAGTCCAGGGGCCAACACTGATACTTTCACAAATCGGTACCACCTAAGCCTAAGGTGACCATGAAATGTTTGTCTTCCTACATGCCGCTATTCTTTATATTTTGGTATGATAACCCTGCCAATCTAGTAGCTTAATGGCAGTTATCACTCTCTAAAACCTATCCCCAAATGAAACCGTGTGTGAATCAATTACTTCTAGAGAATACATTTTGGAAAGCAATGGTCTAATAAATAGTTGACCCAAAGTTGATTTTACCAGTAGAATCCATTTCTGCTGTGGAAACTTTAGTATTTTGCATATTTAATAATTAGATAATTTGCATATTGGATCACATTGTGGAAATAATTACAATTACAATTATAAATACAATGACACCAGTAAGACTCCCTAATCGGGAGATAAGCATCAGGTCGCATGTATAATGTTGTCTGCAAAAAGCAACCTCATGGTGGCGCTAGAAGAGGGGCATGTGAGAAATCAGGGGTGGTGGTTGTGGTTTGCCAGCCAAGGAGTGTGTGTGCAAAGTTTGCCATGAATAGGGGCAACGGTGCCATGTATACACACAATAATGTTGTCTGCAAAAAGCAACCTGCAACAAAAGTACACACACTCTTACAAAGATAACAAGTAAGGCAAAGAAGCCCATTTCAATTGACAGGCTGATGACAGGCCTTGAGCATTCAAAAGACAGACAAAAAAAACAAATATAAAAAAACAGTTCCACTCCCTGAAAACAATTAATCTATAGTTTTTAAACTCTCTAAACTGTCTGAGTCAGCACAACAAAGTGAGAAAAAA
>NC_137810.1:32578197-32594089 GCF_963921795.1 Nannobrachium achirus
GAATATGATCTGATCTGTAGGCTTATTGTTTAAAATAACTGAATAGGCTATAAAGTGGAGTGCAAGTGGCTAAATCTCGATATTCCGACGGGGCAGTCATTTGGCGACAAGGCAGTGTATTCTATCACCTCACAAAAGCCTTTCATTTTAATATTATAAAATCACAACCCATTTCCTTAGAATATATGTATGTAAACATGGTTTCATCTTAAAGGAACCCTTTCTGTACATCTTGTACCCCTGTGGGTCCCGATCCACAGGTTGAGAACCATCTAGTCGCGTCTCTCATGGCACCACCCCCCCGAGATCGTGGGTGGCTAGAATCGCGAGACGTCGGTCTCATTTGTAATGGTCTGAGATATTTCACTTGGCACAGCGGGATATACCGGGCCCGAATTCAAGACAGAGGATCGCTGTCGTTTGAAATGAACACCGATAAACCCCCGGGCACGAGATCTGATCTGACCCAACATCGCGTCTCGTCTGTGGGGCCTTTAACTCTACATGGTTACTGTGTGTCTGTGTGTGTGTGTGTGTGTGTGTGTGTGTGTGTGTGTGTGTGTGTGTGTGTGTGTGTGTGTGTGTGTGCGTGCGGGCGCGCACGTGCGTGCGTGCGTGCGTTCGTGCGCACGGTGGCTGAGTGTGTTGCACTTGTGAGGGGAGCTCAAGTTTTGATAAGAACTGCATGAGGAAATCTATGTCTTATATAATGACACATCAAAGTGACTGCAACAGTAATACAAAACACATGGCCTTAAAGCCCCTTGCCTTACCACCAGTCTAGCAACTGTAGCATCACCATTACCATAAAGTTAAGACTAATGTAATGACTGGTGGGTTTAAGATCATCAGGAAGAGATATGGTCTTGAGGAAAATCTTTTATTTAGGTAGATGTCAGACATTATAGATGCTTTATTGTCAGGCATGTTAAAATAGGCCTACATTTGTAGTTGCAGCAATCCACCCACTCCACACACACATACATGCACCCAGGCACGCACGGCGCACGCACGCACACAGGCAGGCAGGCAGGCAGGCAGGCAGGCACACACATCACAGCAGCAACAGAAGGAGAGGCCCCCTGCAGCCACCCCCATCGCCCATGGCTTCAAAACCAAACCAAACCAAACAACCAAATGGAGCAACAAACATCAAACACCAACATCAATCAAAACCACTCTCTAACTCAAATAACAAGTACAATTAGTGTAATACAACAGTAAAATTTAAGGGCATACATGTGGGCATGCTGGGAAAGCCTTCCAAGCTGAATTGACACACCCCAGGACGCTACACAGCTCCTGAGGGATTTAACTGTTCCCATAATCACCCACACACCCACAAATAATCAGAATCAGAATGAACGTCATTCACACGATTAAAGGTGTAATTGTAGTTTATTAACATGAAGCAGGTAGTGGGTTAAGTGCCTTGCTTACGGACACCGCAACATAACTGGGGCTCTAATCTGGGGCCTTCTGTTTTCTAGGTGGCCTCCCTATCCATTCTGCCAATTAGAACAGGGAAAGAAATACCAGCAGGTATAATATAAAGGATTCATTAGAGTGGCATGGTTAAAGAAAATGTAGTGGGTGTTGTTAGGGCAGATGACTCCTTCTCTTCTCAGGCCCTGGAGGCTCTGGTGTGAGGTTTAGACGCCCATCAGAAAATCTGTTGTGCCAAGCACCCCAAAAGAGAAAATATGTGCGAAAAGATTTCAGAATTTCCCAAAGCTTTTCAAAAATTGCAGATTTACTTGCTCCCATCGGAACACGTTGTGAGCTTGTATATCGTTGACTAAAGTAGGGTTGAAGTGGTTTTGATGCTTTTGCTGGGGACTCCCTTGAATCCCCCCCCCAGGGACCCTTGGATAACCTAATATTCCACGTCAGAGAATTTGACCAGCAGCAGGGTGCATGGCCCTTTCTTCTGTGCTGGTTTGAACACCCTCCAAGTCGGCAATTATCTGTACACTTCTGGTGAACCCCAGCCTCAGCAAGAGCTGACTCTCCGGGTCAGTTCACCAGTCTCTTGTGGCTGAAGTAGCTCCATTAACCCAGCCTCTGGCTCTGGCAGTGGCTCGCTCAAACAGTTCTGAACCCATTATCAGGACAGTCGGACTCGTGGTGCAACATGTTGTTTTCTGCACTGCAGTCTGATATGCCCATAGGATCAGGAATGTTAAAACTAGCTAAATCAAACTGTTTTCGTTTTTGTTTAATAGGATATAAGCCTACAGTGAATCTATTTTCTATTAGCTGTGCCAGTAACTGTGATACGAAGTTTTGTTGATTGAGTTTTATTGATTGATTGATCGATTGATTGATTGATTGAGTTTTTAATTGCACAATTAAAAAATGCAAAAGTAATCCAAATTAAACTAAGCCTTTTCAAAAACTGAACTAGTAAACTAGCAAACTTGCTATACAATAGGCTATACAATTTATTAGAATTACACTGAAATTGGAAAAAAAGGGAAATTAATAGGCTAAAGCAAAACTATACAATGAATACAAGTTCTTCAGAAATGAAACTAGTAGCCTAGACTGACAGCACGCGCACACACACACACACACACACACACACACACACACACACACACACACACACACACACACACACACACACACACACACACACACACACACACACACACACACACACAGAGAGATGAGTTAAGGGGAGGGCCATCATGATAGGAAAGTCCCATGCACATTTGCCGAGCAGGTCCGAGACGAAAGAGAGAGGTGTGGTTTTGTGTTCCCAAAAGTGACATCCTCCTCTTTCCAGTACCAGTCTGCACCGGGACGCTCGGGGCAGGCAGGTGGAGAGAGGGAGAGAGCGTCAAACACGAGCTGCTTCGCTTTGCTGCATCGCTTTGACTAAATGTAGTTTACTTTAGTTTCCAAACAGTTTTGAAGCCAACATGAGTTCCAATTCCCTGGGTAGATCGGGTCGCAGGTCCGGATCCAGGGGAGATCTTACCGCGGGAGGAGGGGGTCACTATGCCCGGAGTGAAGTGTTCCAGGGCGGCGGTAATGGATACGGACCACCGGACCCCTACTCGGAAGGATACACCTATACCTTTTCAAAGACTTCTGGGGGAGGCGGATCCCGAGGCGGGTAGGATTACTTTTTATTATTGCCATAGTTTTTTTGTTTTGTTTTTGTTTTTATTTATTGCCACCCTGTTCATGGTAGGCCTACCTGTTTAAATAGGATAGGAAACACGCAAAGTCGCTCTCATAAAATATTAAGCAGACTTTCAGTCTGTTGTCTCTTAACCTGCTTATTACAGCTGCATTACACAAACTGTCATGATGAGGCGTAGGCGTATATATGCACGACGCACGTCATATTATGACTTTTATAGTCTGTTATTTTCACAATCTTGTTTTCAAAAGCTATTTCAAAGGTTATTTCAAAAGCTCAGACTTGATGATTCACACCTGCCAGCGACAGTGTGGACAAGGATGCATACCCAATTTTCACTAGGCAATAATAATGCAACAAGAAGTTGCTAATGGGTCCGGTCCAATGACGCATTCACTCCAGACAGTTTTGGCCTATCAAAGGCCTGCTGCCAATTGTCACAGGAAAAAGGCCAGCATGTTTGCAAATATATCATGTGTATATCACCACTTGCAGATAATGTTTGACAACTTATGTAATATTTAAGCAATTAGCCTTCTACAGCCTATATTGCATCACCCATGTTGTACATTTCTGTCTCTACACAGCTTATTATGAGCTATATTCCAACTTTGCATTATAGGTCTATTCTCATCATATCTTTCATAAAACAAATTGAAAAACAACAACAACATCTACATAAAATGCACACGTATTATGTAGGCCTACTGCATACAAACATTTCTGAACAGTTGTAGCGAGTTGTAGCATTGATGTTCACACTTCTGCAGAGCATGCATTTATCCCTTGGACCCTTGCACCCCAGGTTCAGTTTGTTAAAGGGATATTTCACTTAAAAAAAAAGTTTTTATCATCTACTTTTGGGAGCACCTGGGACAGTTTTTAAGTTAGTTGATTCAGTATTTAGATATACATTTAACAGCCCTCCCTCCAACCCATTGTAACTTCAAACTCCATCTATTCATAGAAAACACCCAAACTTGTTTTTGGTGACTCATACTTCCCTCCGGATACATAAGATGGCCATGTTTTTTCAATTACTTTTTTTTTTAGCTTTGTATACTTTAGGAAGGGGGCGTGTCAAATATCTAAATACTGAATAAAGTAATGTAAAAACTGCCTGGGGTGTTCACAAAAGCCTAGTGTGCAAGTGTGGTTACCGTTGACTCTAATGGGGAGCCTATCGGGGAGGGGGAAAAGGGTGACATCACAATATCAGGGTATATGTATCAAGGGCGAGAAGGGTGAGGTCGCCCTGAGACCACATGAGACTGACACAATATGTCCATATATGGGCATTCCCAGATATGGGCTTAATATTGATGACATCAGGGATCTCCATATATGGGCATAAAAGGGACATGGATGGCCATATGGAGCGTGACATGAGGCGTGACTGACTGACAGATTGACAGACATGAGGCGGAGGTTTTGATATACTAACTTCTCCCTACGGTCGCAATAATTCTGAAAAAAAAGAAGAAGAAAAAAGAATACAAAAATATAGATAAGATAAAAGGTTAAATTAAAAGTACCTAACCTAAGAACATCAGGTATAATAGAACCTCTTTAAAACAGTTATGGTCAAATCAATGGGGAATGTGCAGAATAAGAGTGAGGATTATTTTTATTTAAAAGGACGATTTATCCAATTTGTAAAAGGCATACAGTACCTATATTCTTCACCTTAAATTACACTTATCTATGTACATTACTGCAACGTCTGACTCTGCAAGTAACATTGCAACTAACGTTTTACAGACTGAATGCAGTTTTGTTGTTGGTGGTGATGTTCTTTTGTTTTAGTTTTTTGTCTGTGTCCTCATTCAGGGCTCTGACAACCACAGGCAAAAGAAACTCTCAGCCTTGAGCACAGGATTTTCAGCCCACATACTCACAAACAATCTGTTACTAGGGTGACGTTTGTCCTTTGTAATCCTTTTGGCTCTATAATCAAGCTGCTGCTATGCATTCTGCAGGGACAGGGGTTAAAATAGTTTTTTTTTATCTTTAAGAATGTATGCATTTTTTCTAACGGTAAACATAAGGATGATATTCCTTAAAAGAGTAGTTCACCCCCAAAATGACTTTTTTTCTATGGATTACTCATCCCATGGAGACTTGAGTTAAATGATATTTTTTGTATTTGTCACATTCCTAAGACAAACATTTAATTGTTGTAAATGTATTGTAATCAAAGTATTGTCTTAGGAATGCTACAAAAAAAGAAAAATATTATTGAACTCAAGTCTCCATGGGATGAGCAATCAATAGAAAAAAAAAGTCATTTTGGGGGTGAATTACTCCTTTAAAGAAATCTATGCAATACTTGGTTTGCTCAAGTACGAGGAAGGTGCACTTGAGCAGGTAGGTAGGGGTTAAGTGTTATGTTTTCGACCCTGTCCGACCGTGTGTTTGTGTGAATTTCCGATCAGCTAAACTCCGGCACCACAGGACTGAACGGCGTCAAACTTTGGGGCACACACCCAGAAGGCCTCATGATGCACTATAACAGCCCGCTTCATGTTTTATAAATATACACAAACAAACAAATCCTCTGGATTCCATCGATCACGTTGCCTTGATTTATTGGACACAACCCAGCAAGACAAGTCTTGCTGCAAAATTGCTGCAAAAATGTTGTCTGGCAAAAATGAGGCCAATATGGGGAGTTTTGTCATGAGCCAAGGAATCCAAGGGATAATTCTTTTGACTGTTCAGTTAAAGAGTTATAGTCAAGAATGTGATGTGGCCTCTTGAAAGTGGCCATTTGAAAATTTGGGGTAGAGGATTTTCCTTTGCCTAGCAGTGTAAACAAACAAACACACACACACACACACACACACACACACACACACACACACACACACACACACACACACACACACACACACACACACACACACACACACACACACACACAGCCGCCTGACCCAGCAGAGATAATTTATACCCTTCTTTACACATAGATTGAGCATAACTTGCTGTAGGATCTTGTTGCCACGTGGATACCCACATCAGTGGGCTGATCGGACATGCTGTGCGGTGGAGGGGTGGTGGTGGTAGACTGGCAGTTGAATAAAATAATGTGACTAATTCATTGCTCATAGTTGGAAGACGTCATCTCGAGATAAAGTTCTGTGATGCTGTGCCCAGCAATAAATCACCCCAGCACAGCATCTCCGTATCAGTTTAATAGGTATTTTTGCCGGTTACGAAAACCAGACGTTCAGTATTTATTTAAACACCCGGGTATACTGTAATACCTAGATAGCGCACAAGCCTAACTGCATAGAAGCCATTGTCAACTTTATAACATCCTTAGTATATTTTGATTGTGAAACAGCATGTTTTCGGCATCAGAGTTTATACCTTGTTTATGTCCCGTGGGAATAAAACTCAGCTTGATTTATTGCTCACATTAAACTGTTAAGTTCCATGTGCTACACCACATTCTCCATTCCAGCTAGTGGTTGCCTGCTTTTCAGTTTCAAGCTGTCTATACCGTGTGTTACCCACACAGAATATACACTGTTAAAACAGTACAATATTGATAAAGTGGGTTGGATTCCTTTAGGCAGAATTTCCTCCCCTGGATGAATGGTGTGCATAGTTCATCATGGTGGAAAGAGATGAAGAACTGGAAGCACATCTGAAACGGAGAACCAATCCGTTCGCCCTCCCGGCCGTTCACCCTAATTCTTTCCAGCGCTGACCGCTCGGTGGGCGTTTTTTGTATACTTGTATTTGTTTTACTGAGGATAAGATGAGAAATAAGTTTAGGGTTTGATACTCCACTACAATTATTTGAAAACTTAGGTTTTAACCGTTTTACAGAGGTTACATTTAGGAATACCAGGCAGTGAGGCAGAGACCGTGTACCATTCCGCCGGATAGACGCCCGAGGCGAACGGCCGGGAGGGCGAACAGACTGGTATTCCTGAAAGGTGTCTGCCTGATAATGATAATGATGATGATGATGATGATTGTAAAGATGACGCTAATCGTAAGGATTATGAAAGTGATAATGAAGATGATGGTGGCAGTAAAGAGCCTGTGTGTTTGGTGGTCTCTTGCAGTGACTCTGCCCTCAGTGCCATTCATCAGAAGGCCTTCATGCTCCAAGGCCAATGCCAGGAGTACCTGAGGAAGGCTGAACACGCCCTGCAGTCTGTAAGTCATGTTTTATCTTGTCATCTACTGCACATTGGCTCTGTTTTGTTCAGCTTTCCTAAAGCAGTTCCAAGTCGGGCTTGTAGGGGCCAGAGCTGCTTGTTACACTACACAGCCAAAGAACAGTTAGAAACTGAGAAAAGACGTAATTCAGGTTTATTTTCTGTCTTCGTCCAAAAGTGTCACTCAGCACAGAAGTAGAGGGAAAGTACTGTATATGGTTGAATAACATTTTTTGTTGTTGTGTCACAGCACAGTTTGCCATTTGCAGGGCAGAATATTAATAACACTAAAGCAAAATCTCAGTTTAAATTGCAGTTATGAAGGGAATCATTTTAACTGTTAACGTAGAGCTGTTCCATCCATGTTATGGAAACCAAGCTTTCATGAAAGTTATGTCCTGGACGTACCCTGGCACAAAACCATTCGAGCCTTTCATTTACTAATAGTGTTCTATTGTTTATGCGTTCAATACGCCACTTCATTCTTGAATGTCATGAGTGTGTGGCAACTCTGCAAAACTGCTGGCTATTATTGGCTTTGAGCGTTCCTCACACCTGAATGACTGTCGTAAAATGAAGCCTGTGAAATAACTTTCAGGCCATCCTTCCCATAGTATCATGTTCTTACACAATATGGACGAGAAAGATTATCTTTCAAATGGTGTAGCCTATACATTTTTGCTGTTTGACATGTACATACATACATGTCTGACAGAATATGTTATAAAATTATGCTTATGTAAAAGTGTAAGGATAAATTAACAGACATGGAATTAACGCAGAGTCATATCTTGACACACATGCAGTCAATAAAAAAAAAAAAAAAACTTCAACCAGGCAAACTAGAACTACTGGAAAAAAAGCCCCGGAGTGCACTACTGTACTCGACTGCTGACGAGTAAATAACGCTTGAATTAAACACATTTAAAGACATTTCAAGGTTCAATGTTTCTTTATTGTTTTAACTTGTGCACGGGTATATAAGAGTAAAATTTAAAACACAGTTTTTTGTTTATTTTGAAAACATCAAGCTTATTCGGTATGATTCACTATACGTACTACACGATGACCCAATGGAGGCAAGGAAAATACTGACTCAAACAGCACTACAGCCATTCAATAGGAAATGGACATGGTTCCCAACATGTACTGTTTAATATATTATGTTTCCCTTACACATTTACTCTATCATGCGATGGTGTCGCCTGCCATATAGAACAGATCTACTATAGTTGTTAGCTGGTGTGTTGTGTTCTTTTTGGCAGGCAACACTGTCGCACTATGAATTAGAGTGTCTGTGTGATGTCTTCACCTCCACTGTAAAATCCTGAGTGTTAATTTGAGTAGGGTCCATTCGTATACGCTCAGAGTTAAATGAACACTCAGAGTTTTTACTGTGTGTGCCTGGCAGGGCGGTGCAGGGGATTCAGAGCGCTTCATGACCATGGCCAGAGAGACCATAGACGAGCTGAAGGGCTGTGCCATGGACCTCAGACAGCTGGGTCAACCCAATGACAACGTGGTCAGAAGGTAAGAGAGAGAGAGAGAGAGAGAGGAATAACTACAATGCAAAAATCCTGGGTGTTTATTTCACTCAGAGTGTGCAAATGGACCAGTAAGTGTTCATGTTCACACTCTAAATGAGCACCCTGGATTTTGCTGGGCACTCTTGCTCTAACCTGTCCCTTCTTGGTAAATGGACCGCATTTTTAAACAATGTCTTTCACATTCAATCATTCATGCATACATCCACACACCGATGGCGGAGGAAATCATGCAAGGCACCAACTTGCTCATGGGTAGCAATTAGGGGTTCAGTGGCTTGCCCAAGGACACTTCGACACATAGCCAGGAAGAGAACCTGGAACCTTCAAATTCCAAGACCTAGACCAAGCTCTACCTCCTGAGCGACTGCCGCCCCACGTCCATGCTTATTCTTCCTCCCTATATTTCTAAGTCTTAACTCCCAGTGGTGGAAAGTAACTAAGTACCGTACTTAAAACTTTGTGGCTTTACTTGAGTAGGCCTATGTACATTTTAAATACTTCTACAATACATCTCAGAGGCAAATATTGTACTTGTTACTTGTTATTTTGATGCCAATACTTTTGTACTTTTACTCAAGTAAGATTTTGAATGCAGGCCTTTTACTTATTCTATTTCTACATTGTGGAATTGCTACTTTTTACTTAAAGGAGTAGTTCACCCCCAAAATGAATTTTTTTCTATTGATTAGTCACGCCATGGAGACTAGAGTTCAATAATATTTTTTGTTTTTTGTCACATTCCTAAGACAAAATTTTGATTCGAGTAAATTTACCCCCATTGATTCCGGATGGGGACCCGTTTCGAAACGGGTTCCCATCGGTAACGAATGGGGGTACATTTATTGTTATCACATTTTTGTCTTAGGAATGCGACAAAAAACTGAAAATATTATTGAACTCTAGTCTCCATGGCGTGACTAATCAATAGAAAAAAAGTCATTTTGGGGGTGAACTACTCCTTTAAATGAAAAGAAATCGCAGTACTTCTTCCACCAACGTTAACCCTCACTCCTCAATGTCCTTGCATGCTTGGCTGCCACCCAGTGTCGATATCTCTCACTGCTCTTTCACCCCCTGTCTTGGAACTTCAATAATGTGGATCAAAATGAAGTGCTAAACTGTGATCCTGTGTTCACGGCCAGCGTGGAGATGTGCAAGGACCAGCTGAAGGTGGTGCACATGACCCTCAGCGGCTCCCTGAGGAGGGGCCGGGGCAGCAGAGGGAGCGCTGGAGGCTGGGAAGACGCGGGGAAGAGTTTCAATGACGCCGTCGCCTGGATCGGACAGCAGAAGGTATGTACACGGACATGTACGGACACGCGCATGCACACACATATACTGATACTGGACATGGGTGCAAGCTGTGCACGCACACCATCTTATGTTCAAATGCCTATGCATGAACGCACCTGCAAAATCGAAATCATGCATGCAAACGCACGCACTTGCACACACATTTACGCACTTACGCTCTCTCTCTCTCTCTCTCTCTCTCTCACTCTCTCTCTTTCTCTCTCTCTCTCTCTCTCTCTCTCTCTCTAAAACCATAACAGGAAGGCGGTCTGTGGTCTGGCACTTGGCACGCATACACGTCACAATGCACTTTAAATGGCCATTCCAGAGACTGTTCATTAGGTCAAAAATTGATCTATTGAAGAATTGATTGGCTGCTCGCTCAAACGTGGTGAATTGAGTTAATCAGCGGTTGTTAGGTCAGCAAGGTCAACAAGAGAAGCATAAGTGCGCGAACATGCGTGCACGTACACACACACACACACACACACACACACACACACACACACACACACACACACACACACACACACACACACACACACACACAAAGGGAAACAGAAAATAATTGGATCTTGTGGCAGTTGTGCATGGTTTGTCATCAACTGTCAAATGAGCACTGTAAGGCAGTGCTGAACCATGCTGTGCCATTGCATTCATGCACTGAAAGCAGGTCAATTATGGAGTAGAGAGACTAAAGCATATTCTATGCATGGTCAAGGGCTTGGGGCCGCAGAGATGCACACTACACATGCACCTACAGCGCTGCTTGTCTGCTATTAGATTCCTGACATGTTTGGCCTTGAGTGTCTCCTGGTTTCATGCTGGGGATACATGAAACATTCATGACAGAGCTTGTTTCTCTGCCACCACCTGCTGGTGGCAATGAGTCCAAACCAGTCATACATTTCAATAGGCATACATATTTCAAGAAAATACGTCATCTGTACGTCATGTACAGTATGTGTGTGTGTGTGTGTGTGTGTGTGTGTGTGTGTGTGTGTGTGTGTGTGTGTGTGTGTGTGTGTGTGTGTGTGTGTGTGTGTGTGTGTGATGCTTGGTTTTATTGTCATTGGTTAGTGTTTCTTAATTTTAGGTGTACCTAGGTAACTCGAAATGTGCAAATGCATCATGTGTGGGTGTTGTCCATTGTACAGTGCTGTGTGTGCTGACTGGAAGTGCATTGCTTTGTGCTTCAGCGTTTGATCGAGACCTCGTCCTGGGGAGACGACCCCACAGCCATCGGGCAGCAGCTCATCAGCCACCAGAAGTTCCACGGCACCATCCAGAGGAGTGATGAGGTGGACCGTGCCAGGGACGAACTGGTGTGTACGCTACACAAGCGTGCATGTGTATCTACACCAGAGCAGCGTTGCTGTGTCTGAAAAGTGTCACATCTTCTGTTGTACATGATTGTGAAATGAATTAAACATTGTAATCATGGAAGGAATTAAGAAAAAGAAACATTTTGTCATAATATGTAATGTTTTCATTCATTCATTTGGACAAGGCTTGATTTCCCACGAAAGATCCCTGAGTTCACAAATAAGAGGGAATATTATTTCTTTTGTGAACAACATACGTTAGAATGGAGATAAGTCGTTATCATGCAAGTAGAAGGAAGGGGAGTCCCTCACACTGTCTTCACTTTAATACAAAACCTTTATTGGTACAACGTTTCGGTCACTCAGACCTTCATCAGGCAATCATCAGGACTGCCTGATGAAAGTCTGAGAGTGACCAAAACGTTGCTGTACCAATAAAAGTTTTGGAAGTGAAGACACAGTGCGGGACTCACGTTCCTTCTACTATTCAAGTTAATTATTCCGAAACACCTGTCCCTCTGTAGGTGTGCAAAAGGACCGTTTTCTTCAAATTGGACATGATGAACAATGTATTTCTTTCATGGAAAACCTCTGTAGGTTCCAACTTGACAGCTCAGGTTGACTTCTGTGGTTCATCTTTTTGTAGACAAAGAAAGGAGACAAAGGTAACCTTCACGCGCTGGAGCAGGAATGGGACAGCCTACAGGTGAGGGCCTTTACGTTATTTCTCCTTTCCTTGGGTTTATATTTGACTTGGTTTCAGCTAAACGTTTGGCCATGCTTTTGAGCATCTATCCCCCCACCTCCATCTGTGTGTTAGAAAATGTCATTTAGCCGGACCCAGCAGCTGCGGGAGCTGCAGCAGATCATTGAGGAGATCTCCCAAGAAATCATGTGGGTGAACGACAGGGAGGAGGAGGAGCTGATGTTCGACTGGGGAGACAAGAATATCGATCAGTACATCCCCAAGAAGGAGGAGAGCTATTCTGTAAGAAACACATCTCACTGCTCAAGGGTCAAAGGGTCACCTGGAAGTGGGGTTCCGCTGAATGTCTCGACTCCAACACAACACAGATCCATGTTTTTTTTTTCTCTTACGAAAGCTTCATTTTAGTCAGAAAACTCTCATGTTAGTAATCTCATAACACTAATTTGCTCTTGCATTCTTTGCATTTCCTGAGGGATGAGTTCATCTGCTACAGATTTGGTTTGGGTTGTGGTAGAAGCCAAACCACTTAGCAGCACAAACTGTAATTACCGTTGCATTTATAGACTCTCTCTGTGTCCTTGTGTCCTCTCCAAACGTCTTCTTTTGTGGCAGAAACTGATGAGTGTCTTGGAGGTCAAGGAGAAGGACCTGAATAAACTCAAAACTAAAGTGGACGGGCTCCTGAAGAATTATCACCCAGCTGCAGACAAGATCGAGGTATGAGCAGATTGTCATTTTGAATTATTTACTGTTGCTGGCTGCTGTAAGGACCCAGTTTCCCTTTGGGGCTCCATCGTATGGTATCTGATCTGGTCTTATCTTATGTACAGGCCTACATGGATACTCTGCAGACTCAGTGGAGCTGGCTCCTTCAGATCACAAAGTGCATCCATGTCCATCTGAAGGAGAATGCAGCCTACAGCCAGGTAACAGGAAAATGCCACATACCACAATCCCATACATGTGCATGTAGGGGTGGGCGATATGGTGATAATTATCGTGGAGACGATACAATGTCTCCACGATATGCCTTTTCAGAGGTATCGTATATATCGTGATACATATGATGGAGCCTTGTAAAAAATCCTGTTTAATCGTTAATACAGAGATTCATTGCAGAATTCAATTTAAATCTGCATTTTGGTCTAAATCAGTAGTTCTCAAACTTTAAAAATGTCAAGGTCTCCACTTAACTCTGACAGTATACAAATGAAACCAAATGGACCCGTAAGGGTCCATTTGGTTACTGTCAGAGTTACATACTTGTAAAGTTCAATTTAGACCTCCCAAAAGGAACCCAGAGAGTTTTGTTTTTGTCAAGTACCTTGAAAAATAACGATAAAAACCAACGTGAAAAAGAATCGTGATAAAATCGTGTATCGTGATACAGCTTTGGAAAATATTGTGATATTGTATTTTTCCATATCGCCCACCCCTGTGTGCATGTAACGTAACACATACACGCACGCACGCACGCACGCACGCACGCACGCACGCACGCACGCACGCACGCACGCACGCACGCACACACGCACACACACACACACACACACACACACACACACACACACACACACCCACACACACACACACACACACACACACACACACACACACACACCTCTACCTGCAAATACATTATTAGATTCTTATATTTCCCCTGCTTCACTATGTTGTGGCAGATTTACACACAAATGTAATATTGAATTTTTGCCTCAGTTCTTCAAGGAGGCCAACGACACGTACCGGGTGCTGCAGAAGCAGCATGAGACGATCCGTAAGAAGTTTAGCTGTGACAAGAAAACTCCCCTGGACAGTCTGCAGGGACTTCTGAAAGCCCTGGAGGTGAGACAGCCTTAGATCATTTTTTTTTCTCAAGGGTTAGGGTTAAGTGCCAATTTAAGGACTTTTAAGACCTTTTTAATAGCTATGTAAGAAGAATATAAATAAAAAGACCATTACAGCATCAAACATAATCAACAAACTATACTATAAAATCGGGTCAAACACTGGCCAAATTGTCAAATAATATAAGAAAGAGGCAAAGAATTTGAACATAGCTGATCTGCAAGCTCACAACGCCTCGCAACAACATACAGTACAATCATTAAAGGGATATTTCAGTATTTAGAGATTTGATTTTCATTTTATCAGACACGCCATGGGTTTGTTTTATCATACAAACCCATTGTAACTAACCATGATAGATTCATCAAAAACACCTGTCTGGTGACTCATACTGCCCTCCTAATGCGTGAGCAGGCCGTGTTCATTTCTTTTTAATATTTATTTTGGAAAATGAAAAGAATTAAATACAAAAATAAATGTATTAAAAATAAATGAAAAGGCTAATTGAAAAAACACGGCCAGCTCACGTATTAGGACAGTATGAGTCACCAGAACCAAGGACGGGTGTTTTTGATGAATTTGTCATGGTTAAAATGAAGTTTGAAGTTACAATGGGTTTGCATAGGAAGGGGGCATGTCTGATATAATGAATATCAAATATTTAAATACTGAATTGATCAACTTAAAAACTGCCTGGGTTGCTCCCAAAAACCTGATTAGACTATAAAATAACCAAGTTCTTTTTTAAATGAAATATCCCTTTAACCACTGCAGAATGCATGAAAACCTTGAGGGTTTCATATCAAAGTGAAACTGAAAAGCATAACATACTGAAGTGAACATACAGTATACTGTACACGCATGTGTATGTGCCAAAAAGTCTTAAAAGGTACTACGTCCTCAAAAGTGTGGGCCAAAGTCACAATAAAATCAAAATCTCTGACTGTTTCTTTCCCAGAAAGAGAAAGAGAAGATTTTGGAGAGCAAGAGGCAGGTCCAGCACCTGGTCAGCAATGCCAAGAGCATAGTCAGACTGAAACCCAGGAACCCTGAGGAGAGAAGCAGCGGCGCTGTCATAGTCAAGGCCCTGTGTGACTTCAAACAAGACCAGGTCAGTCTCTCTCACATTATCAAGCATACTGTTTAGTATGAACGCAGTAATTTGCAGTTGCACACAGAGGAGTTGTAACAGTTGTCAGATTTAACTGGAAGGTGTGGCTAGGGCTGTCACGATATGACATTTTACATGACGATTAATTGTCACTCAAATAATTGCGATTAACGATTTAATTGTGTATTTGTCGTTGACAATTACATTTCTTTAGGCTTTGAAGTTGCACATGGCAGATATGACACATAACTTAAATATACAAAGAAACTGACATATTTATCAACTTTCTACTTAAAAAATATCATTGATAGTGGAAATAGCCGATCTACAAGCTCACAACGCGTCTGAGCTTGTAGATCTGCTATTTCCACTATTTCTGAAAATGTTTGTCAATGTATGAACATTTTTCAAAATATTTGCGATTATGTCAAATAATTACGATTAGACGATTATGTAATAATTGTGACAGCCCTAGGTGTGGCTGGAAGGGAGATTGAGATTGTTGTTTTCTGTTTTCCTTTTACATTTCTTCCCTTTGCATGAAGAAATGTCTGTTATCAAGGATATGAGTCAGGAAAAGGTAGGACCCTATTGCAGGACAAAGAGACAAGAGGCAGAACAGTCCCATTTCAAGAGCTTTTAATGACCAAAAATAATAGATCGCTTGAGTTATCAAAGGGTAGCAAGGCAAGACAGGTAGGAACAGGAACAAAAGAAAACAGGAAACATT
>NC_137810.1:32594289-32759289 GCF_963921795.1 Nannobrachium achirus
GTTTCAGCTGGCCAGTATGCGTCCAGAGGAGTACCGTAGCATTATTAGGAGTCTGGAGACCCACTACGAGGAGTTCAAGCGGACTTCCCGGACTCCCAGATGTTTGCTGAGGAGGACAAGAAGAGCATTGAGAACCAGTACACTGGAGCTCAGAACTACTATGATGAGATGGCGGTGGAGCTGCCCTCTTACAGTCAGTACAGCAAAAAATGACCTATTCTATTCTATTCTATTCTATATAGGAAATTGTTTTTCTTGTGATTCAAAAGAGGTATTGCAGACAAACAGGAAAGCTAGCTCGTTTTTTGGAATATAGAATAGAATTACATTACCCTAACCTGCACTCAACGTTCTTTGAAAGCATTTGGCTTTGATGGAAGATGGAAGATCTTCTATTTTTGCTATTTTTGAATTGGAATCCTGAAAAGTAAAATTTGTGTTTAATTTCCAATGCATTTATATGTTCTTATGTTAAATTTGTTAACTTTATGAACATAAAAAAGACTAATACTAGTCATTAAGCTACTAATATAGACTGAAGTAATTAAAGCGGGTCATGTTTGCATGTTTTGAATTGTAACAGCTGAAATCAATAATATCTCTGTATTCAGATATTAACCTGCGGGCCGCATTAAGTGAAGGTGAGGGCCGCATGTGGCCCCCGGGCCGCCAGTTGCCCATGTATGGTCTAGACTATACATTGATAATGATAAGTGAAGCTGCAGGACAAATTCTCCATGGAGCAAATAAAGTTATATACCATGTTTGTGTAGTACAGTATCAGACCAGAACCTTTTAAATGTTTGTCCTCTTCTTTCCATTAACACGTGTATCCTATGTGCTCCCCTAGGTGCACAGCAGAGAAGTGAAGTAGAAGTGACAGAGCAACAACAAATAGAAGTACAACAGCAACAACATGTAGAAGTGCAACAACAACAAATAGCTGTGCAACAGCAACAACACCAACAACAACAACACATAGAAGTCAGACAGGTGGAACAACCGATTCAACATCAACTGATATTTCTACAGCCACAAGCAATCCAGGTGCAGCCTGAGCAACAGCGTCACCAACAACTGATCATTCTCCAGCAACAGCAAATGGAGGCACAGCAAGCCGAGCAAGCCCGTCAACAGCAACTGATCATTCTAAAACAGCAACAGGAGGCGGAGCAAGCGCGCCAACAGCAGCTGATACTTATACGGCAGCAGCAGGCCGAGGAGGAGGCGATGAGGAGAGCATCTGAGGAGGAGGCGAGGAAGATCTTGGCTGAGGAGTCGAGGAGGCGATTGGCTGAGGAGGAGAGGAGGAGAGTGGTCGAGGAGGAGGTGAGGAGGAGAGTATCTGAGGATGAGGCACGGAGGATCCTGGCCGAGGAGGAGAGGAGGAGGCTGTCTGAGGAGGAGAGGAGGAGGCTGGCAGAGGAGGAGAGGAGGAGGGCGACTGGGGATGAGGCACGGAGGATCCTGGCCGAGGAGTCCAGGAGGAGGCTGGCCCAGGAGGATGCAAGGAGGAGACACGCCGAGGAGGAGGCCAGGAGAAGAGTGGCCGAGGAGGAGGAGGCCAGGAGGAGAGAGGCCGAGGAGGAGGAGGCCAGGAGGAGAGAGGCCGAGGAGGAGGAGGCCAGGCGGAGAGTGGCGGAAGTGAAAAAAGTGGAAGTGAGGAAAGTCTCCTCTTCCTCTGCCCTTTCATCTGACTTTTCGTCCGACTCGCACAGCCTGTCTGAGATGCACGTGCTCCGCCAGAGGCTGGATATGGTGGAAGGAGCGCTGACTCAGAACCGTCACACCTGCAGGAGGGAGGAAGTAGTGCCGGATTGTGGCCTCCGGATCGCACAGCTGGAGGTACCCTGGGTGTCTATACACGATTCACACAAAAACACACTGAAGAACACATTATAAGTAAAAACAACATTTTAAGCATCTATCCCTGTCTGCAGGACTTAAAAATATCAATAATAACCTAAGATGTGCACATGTGAATGGCAAAAAAAACTAAAATACGTCTGTGCTTTTTCTGCAGATGGCACAGCTTAAAAACATGGAGGAGCTTAAGGTAATTATCTGATGCTTTAACCCGCTTTCATGAAACGCAATTAAAATACTTATTATTATGCTAAATAAATAGGTGTTATTTTGTCAAAAATAAGAGTATCCTTTCATTATGTTTGTTTCCCATTACAGCATTGAGGCTTTGTTGCTTATATATGAAATAACTTTTATTTTTAGCATTTACATAAGCCATCCGTCTGTGTTTTGCCTCAACTCTAGATCCGTAACACCAAAATCGACCTGCTGGAGGAGGAGCTTCGCATTGTGAAAGAGAACATCCAGGGCAACCTTGCCCAGAACCGTTCCTTAGAGGAGGCCATCTCCCGTTACCAGTTGGAGCTCTCCCAGTCGCAGGAGCAGCTGCTGGCTCTGGACGAGATGAAGAGAGACACATCCCTGAAGTGCAGCTCCACACAAGACACCCTGGACTCCACCCGCAAGCAGCTGACAGAACTCCAGGGCCAGGTGGGGCACCTCAACCAACTGATCGAGGGAGAGAAAAGTCAGCGGAGATTGGCAGAGGAGCGCCATGCAGAGCAGCAGCAGGAGTACGACATGCAGCTGCGAAAGAGCCAGAAGCAGCTAGAGGAGGTAAACTGGGCCAAGGTGGAGGTGGAGAAGAGCGTGGCGGACAGGGAGCAGGAGGCTGAGAAACTGCGGCAGCAGCTGGCTGAGAAGGCGGCAAATAGTAAGGAGATGGAGCAGCAGATGTTAAAGGTAAGGAACCAGTTCAATGCAGAGATCAATAACCTTAAGCTCAGCTATGAGTCCCAGATCCATGCTGATCACACTGACATCCAGCTGCTGGCAGCTCAGAGGGAGCAGGACACAGCCGACATGCAGTTGCAATGTGAGAGGATGGAGTCAGAGAGGAGGGATTTAGAGGAGGAGCTGAGGAGGCTTAGGTTGTCTATCAGCCAGGCTGAAGAACACAGGCGAAAGACAGAAGAGGAGGCCCGCACTCAGCGCTCTGTAATCATGGAGGAGGGCCGCAGGAGGAGAGAGCTGGAGGCCCAGGTGGAAATGCTGCTCAGGCAAAGTGCAGAAGATGACAGCCAACACAGGGAGGAATTAGCTGATGTGTTCAAGAAACTAGAGGAGAAGGGTGAGCAGCTAGTCTATCTCACACACAGCCTAGAGGAGGAGACCCGCAGGAGGAGAATCATAGAGGAAGGACAAGCTGTGATGGAGCAGAGCCTGGGCCAGCTACAGGCCAACGTGGCTACATCTGCCATGACCATGGCTCAGCTGTGCGAGTGTGAGGATGAGCTTGAGAAGATGCGCACAGCCCTGGAGAGGGAAGTCAGTGAGAGGAACAGGGTTGAGCAGAATATGGCCAGGTTACAGGTACGCATCAAGGACCTCCAGGCTGTCAGAGATGGAGTAGAGGGTCAGTTAGAGATGCTGAGGTTGGCCAATCAAGAGGAAGTGATCAGGAAAAGTAAGGTCGAAGCAGAATTGGAACAGACCACCATGACCATGAAAGAATATGCAAGCACTATCACCACTTTACGCCACAGCCAAGAACAGACCAATGTTTCGGGAAGAAGAAGTGAAGAGGAGCAGCGTAGGCTGCAGGAAGAGCTAGAGAAAAGCTTGGGACAAAACAAGGTATCAACAGAGCGTTTGACCCAGTTGAGCTCAGAGCTGAAGACTCTGCAGGCACAGCTCCTTCAGGAGCAGGCATGCATAAAGGAGCTAAACCTCCAGAAGGAGAGTATTCACAAAACCATAGATGAAAAGAGTAAGACACTGAAAAGGGTTGAGCAGAATGCAACCATTTTACAGGGACGCATCAAAGAACTCCAGGCTGTCAGAGATGGACTAGAGGGCCAGGTGGAGACTCTGAGGAAGACCAATCAAGAGGAAGTGACTAGGAGAAGGAGGGTAGAAACAGAATTGGAACAGTCCACCATGGCCATTAATGAGTATACCAGCACTATCTCCACTCTACGGCACAGCCTAGAACAGACCAATGCTTCAGAAAGGATAGGTGAAGAGAAACAGCGTAGGCTGCAGGAAGAGCTAGAAAAGAGCTTGAGACAAAACAAGGTGTCAACAGAGCATTTGACCCAGTTAAGCTCAGAGATGAAGATCCTGCGAGCACAGCTCCTCCAGGAGCAGGCATGCATAATGGAGGCAAACCTGCGGAATGAGAGCCTTAACAAAACCATAGAAGAAAAGAGTAAGGCACTGAATGAAAACTCTGCTGAACTCCAGAAGCTGAAGCACCAGACAGAAACATTAACCAAAGAGAGGCTGAAGGTTGAGCAGAATACGTCCAGGTTACAGGGCCACATCAAGGAACTCCAGGCTGTCAGAGATGGACTACAGGGCCAGATGGAATCTCTGAGGAAAGCCAATCAAGACGAAGTGACCAAGAGAAGGAGGGTAGAAACTGAATTGAAACAGACTACCATGACCATAAAGGAGTATACCAGCACTATCACCACCCTACGCCACAGCCAAGAACAGACCAATGCTTCAGGGAGGAGAGGTGAAGAGGAACAGCATAGGCTGGGGGAAGAGCTAGAGCAAAGCCTGAGACAAAACAAGGAGTCAACAGAGCGTTTGACCCAGTTGAGCTCAGAGATGAAGAACCTGCAAGCAAAGTTCCTCCAGGGGCAGGCATGCATAAAGGAGGCAAACCTCCGGAATGAGAGCCTTTACAAAACCATAGAAGAAAAGAGTAAGGCACTGAATGAAAACACTGCTGAGCTCCTGAGACTGAAGGACCAGATAGAAATGTTAACCAAAGAGAGGCTGAAGTTGGAGGAGATGCTGAGGGTTGTACGGCATGAGAAAGAAGACCTTGCAAGATCCAAGCTGGCAAGTGAAGATGAGGCGGAAGCACAAACAACAGCTTTGGAAGCGCAGCTGCAGAGCAGCACTCACAGCAGCGTGGAATACCAGAACCTGGTCTCTGAGCTCTCTTCAGAGAGGGAGAAGCTCAAGGTGGAGGTTGAACAAATACAAAGGCAGGCTATCGAGGTACATGACCTGTTTGTCCTGGACCACCTGTGTCTTTCCAAATCAGAGTCCTACTTCAGAACAGTCGAGTAGCTACTGTATAGCTGACTGTGGACAAAGCTTTCTCTTGCATGCTGGAATGCCCACTAGATAGATGCCTTGCACGTCTATGACTCTGATTTTAATACATTTGCATGCCAGTACGGTATGCACCAATGTAATCTGTTCCTCTCTTTGCCTGCCAACCTATCTGATCAGCCAACTTATCTTTCTGGCCACACTGTCTCATAATTCACCATTTAGCATGCTTTTTTGCCTTCTCTAGTTTTAGCCAGAATGATCAACGCCATACTGTAAATATCATCCATCATCAACACTGCAACTGTTCCTCTGGTCAAAATGCAGGATACATTTGTCAATGATTGTGTTGCTTGATCTTGCATCGTCTCAGTCAATTTAACTACAATCTGCAAGCTGTAAATCTGTAAATTGATTACTTCAAAACCTCCACCAACTCTTAGAAGATCAGCATGTCTGTTCTTGCATTCACATCCCAGAGGATATGGTACCAATTTTCCACTACCCTGAGTTTTACCTTGTAAAGCTGTTATTTTGTGAAATTGCAGATTGCGGCTTTCAGAATGTGGGTAATATTGTATGAAATAATGATGAATTAGTTGGTTTTCTTGTGTAGTTGTGATTTAAATGTGATGTAGTGTAGAAAAATCTGTCAAAACATGCATGGTTGGGAAGGCCACTTTGAATATGAAATACTTTGATCAAATTACTAATATACTAATTACTAATATATTCTATTATA
The DNA here is from genome assembly GCF_963921795.1 of Nannobrachium achirus. Taxonomy (NCBI): domain Eukaryota; kingdom Metazoa; phylum Chordata; class Actinopteri; order Myctophiformes; family Myctophidae; genus Nannobrachium; species Nannobrachium achirus. Next base: position 32,600,132 of record NC_137810.1, read on the forward strand.
ATCTGATTATGGTATTGTCATCAAATACAATTCTGTGACTCCCTAACCCTGTATGTGTTGTTTTTGTTTGTTGAAATTTTGAATAGTGTCACTTTCCACCCAGTGTCATATTATGCTTGTATACAGCTGCATTGTAACAACAACAACTCTAGTTATAACTTTTTTTCCCCTCTTTTTGTTCCTTTTATTCTTTTTCTCCCTGTTTTTCTGCAGACAACATCTTTAATCCAGTCCACTCAATCTCAATACGATGAGATGGTGAAGGAGAGAGATGCCCTTCAACAGAAACTGAAGTCTTTCGAGGAAGACAACGATCACTTCCAGAGCCTTGAGAATGAGCTCAGCCGCATCAAATTAGCACTGGAGGCTGAGCTCCGCCATAAACAGGAGTTGCAAGAGGAGAACGAGAAGGTGAGGAAGGAAAGGAACACTCATAAAAGTGAGATAGAGAGGCTGATGAGGGAGGTTAGTCAGGTTGAGGAGGCCTACAAGAACAGGCTCTCTACCCTTCAGAAAGAGGTGAGAGAGAAGGCTGTAGTCAGAAAAACTATGCAAACTGAGCTAAAGAGTATTAGAGAGGTTTCCACTCTTGATCCCTCCTCATTGGTTTTTGATGGTGTACGGAAGCCAGTCACAGCACAGCAGTTGCTTGACTGCGGTGTCTTGGACAGGCCCACATTTGACCTGCTTGTGAATGGGCAGAAGACTGTCCAAGAAGTATCTGTGGAAAAGAAAGTCAGTCTGAAGGGGACTGGACCCATAGCTGGTGTGATAGTTGAACAGCTGAAGGGTCCAGGGTCATTTGCTGGACATCAAGACAGAATGTCCTTGACACAGGCAAAAAAAGAGAATCTGCTGCCTCCAGACAGTGCAGACTTGCTACTGGATGCCCAAGCTGCTACAGGCCACATTATCGACCCCAGATCCAATCAGAAACTGACTGTGGAGGAGGCATGTGACCAAGGTGTGGTGGATGAGGGGGATCGACAGAGGCTGATTGCAGCAGAGGCAGCTGCGGTGGGCTTCCATGACCCTGGGACAGGCAAACCTTTGTCAGTATTTCAGGCCATGAAGAAAGGGCTCATTGACAAGAACACAGCACTGCGTTTATTGCAGGCCCAGGAGTCTGTTGGGGGCATTCTAGATCCTATAATTAGTGTGTTCCTCCCTAAAGACACAGCCATGGAGCGTGATCTCATTGATGAGGAAATATACGGTGCTCTGAAACAGAGGCCTGAGCTTTACCTAGACCCAGAATCAGAGTTGGGTGCCAGCTATGTGTCACTTAAGAGAAGATGCAAGACTGAACCTAAAACAGACCTTCTCCTTCTGCCTGTCTCTGACAAGATAGATCCCTCTAAATTGGTCTTTGAAGGTGTTCGAAAGCCAGTCACAGCACAGCAGTTGCTTGATTGTGGTGTACTAGACAGACCCACATTTAATAAGTTAGTAAAAGGGGTAAAAACTATCCCCGAAGTGTCCATGGAAAAGAAGGTCAGTTTGAAGGGGACTGGGCCAATAGCTGGAGTGATAGTTCAAAGCCTGAAGCATCCACAATCAGTGCTTGGACATCAAGGTAAAATGTCCCTAACAGAGGCCAAGCAAGTAAAGCTCCTGCCCCCAGAGAGTGTTGACTTATTACTGGATGCCCAGGCTGCTACAGGCCATATTATTGACCCCAAAACCAATCAGAAACTGACAGTGGATGAGGCATGTGTAAAAGGACTAGTGGATGAATGGGATAGAGATAGGCTATTAGCAGCAGAAGCTGCTGCTGTAGGCTACCGGGATCCTAGCACAGCAAAGGACATTTCAGTGTTTGAAGCCATGAAAAAAGGATTGGTTGACAGGGATACTGCAATACGTTTACTCCAGGCCCAGGATTCTGTTGGAGGAATTCTGGATCCCATCCTCAGTGTGTTCCTTCCTAGGGACACCGCTATTAAACGCAATATTATAGATGAAGACATTTGTTGTGCTTTAAACAAGAGTCCTGAGTGCTACCAGGATACAGACACTGATCTTGGTGTGAGCTATGGGGCTCTAAAGAAACGAAGCAAGACAGAGCCTCACTCAGGACTTCTACTTCTCCCGATCTCTGACAAGATAGATCCCTCTAAATTGGTCTTTGAAGGTGTTAGAAAGCCAGTCACAGCACAGCAGCTCTTAGATTGTGATGTACTGGACAAACCCACTTTTGATCAACTTGTGAAGGGACTTAAGACTGTCCCAGAGGTATCCATGGACAAGAGAGTAAGTCTGAAGGGGACTGGACCAATAGCTGGAGTAGTACTTGTAGGTCTGAAGGGTCCGGGATCAGCTACTGGACGAAAAGGCAAAATGTCCTTGACAGAAGCCAAGAAAGAGAATCTCCTCCCCACAGACAGTGTTGACTTATTACTGGATGCACAGGCGGCTACAGGCCACATCATCAACCCTAAAACCAACCAGAAACTGACAGTGGATGAGGCATGTGCCAAAGGCGTTGTGGATGAATGGGATAGAGATAGGCTGTTGGCTGCAGAAGCTGCAGCTGTAGGGTACCACGATCCTAGCACAGCAAAGCCTCTGTCTGTGTTTGAGGCCATGAAAAAGGGCTTGATTGACAGGGACACTGCAATACGTCTACTCCAGGCCCAGGAGTCTGTTGGGGGAATTCTGGATCCCATTCTCAGTGTGTTCCTCCCCAAAGACACAGCTATGAAGCGTAACCTTATAGATAAAGACCTTTGTTTTGCTCTAAACCAGAGACCTGAGTACTACCAGGATCCAGATACTGATTTAGGTGTAAGCTATGGGTCTCTAAAGACAAAATGCAAGACAGAGCCTCACACAGGCCTTCTTCTTCTCCCTACTTCTGACAAGATAGATCCCACTAAACTGGTCTTTGAAGGTGTCCGAAAACCAGTCACAGCACAGCAGCTGCTTGATTGTGGTGTAATGGACAAACCCACATTTGACCAACTTGTCAAGGGTCAGAAATCCGTCCCAGAGGTGTCTGAAGACAAGGTTGTTAATCTGAAGGGCACAGGATCAATTGCTGGTGTATCAGCTAGACATGGTGGAAAAATGTCCTTTACAGAAGCCAAGAAAAAGAACATTGTGTCTACTGATAGCACCAACCTGCTGCTGGATGCTCAGGCTGCAACAGGTCACATAATTGATCCCAAATTAAACCAGAAACTGACAGTGGAGGAGGCCTGTGCCAGTGGGGTGGTGGATAAGGGGGATAAAGACAGGCTGTTATTAGCAGAAGCTGCTGCAGTAGGCTTCAGGGATTCCAGCACAGCTAAGCCTCTCTCAATTTGTCAGGCAACTAAGAGAGGTATGATTGACAAAAACACAGCAATACGTTTGCTCCAGGCCCAGGAGTCTGTTGGCGGCATTCTGGATCCTACACTTAGCGTGTTCCTCCCCAGGGAAACAGCTATGAGGCGCAATCTTTTAGACGAAGAGCTCTGCCATGCACTAAATCAGACTCCTGAGTGCTATGTGGATTTAGACACTGATCTGGGTGCCAGCTATGGCTCTCTAAAGAAAATATGCAAAACAGAACCTCACACCGGCCTTCGACTTCTGCCCATCTCTGGCAAGATAGATGCTTCTAAATTGGTTTTTGAAGGTGTGCGCAAGACAGTCACAGCACAGCAGCTGCTTGAATGTTGTGTACTGGACAGAACCACTTTTGACCAACTGGTAAATGGACAAAGGACAGTCCCATACGTATCTGTTGAGAAAAAAATAAACTTGAAGGGGACTGGATCCATTGCTGGGGTGATAGTTGAAAGTCTGAAAGATCTGAGTTCAATCACTGCATATAAAAGTAAAATGTCCTTTACAGAAGCCAAGAAAGAGAAACTCCTGTCCACAGACTCTGCTGATCTATTACTGGATGCTCAGGCTGCCACAGGCCACATCATTGACCCCAAAACCAATCAGAAATTGACAGTAGAAGAGGCCTATGAAAAAGGAGTTGTGGATAAAACAGATAAGGATAGGCTGCTAGCAGCAGAAGCTGCTGCTGTGGGCTTCAAGGATCCAAGGACAGGCAAGCCGCTCTCAGTGTTTGAGGCCATGAAAAAAGGAATTGTTGATAGGAACACAGCAATACGTCTACTTCAAGCACAGGAATCTGCGGGGGGGATTTTGGATCCCATCATCAGTGTGTTCCTCCCCAAAGACACAGCTATGAAGCGCAACCTTCTAGACGAAGACATTAGTCGTGCTCTCAAGCAGAGCCCTAAGTGCTACCTGGATCCGGAAAATGATCTGAAATCTGATTATGACTCTTTGAAGAAGAAATGCAAGAAAGAGCCTCAGAGTGACCTGCTGCTGCTGCCGACCAAAGAAGAGAAAGATCCCTCTAAAATTATCTTTGAAGGTGTGCGCAAACCAGTAACAGCACAACAACTGCTTGATTGTGGAGTACTGGATAAACCCACCTTTGATCAACTGCTCAAGGGAAAGAAGTCTATTCCAGAGGTTTCTGAGGACAAGAAGGCCAATCTAAAAGGCACAGGATCAATTGCGGGATTAGACACTGGACCACTGGGGAAAAAGTCCTTTACAGAGGCCAAGAAAGAAAAACTCCTGTCGCCTGATTCTGCTGATCTGCTACTAGATGCTCAGGCTGCCACCGGCCACATCATTGATCCCAAGAAAAATCAGAAACTGACAGTAGAAGAGGCCTATGAAAAAGGAGTCGTGGATAAAACAGATAAGGATAGGCTGCTAGCAGCAGAAGCTGCTGCTGTGGGCTTCAAGGATCCAAAGACAGGAAAGCCGTTCTCAGTGTTTGAGGCCATGAAAAAAGGAATTGTTGATAGGAACACAGCAATACGTCTACTTCAAGCACAGGAATCTGCGGGGGGGATTTTGGATCCCATCATCAGTGTGTTCCTCCCCAAAGACACAGCTATGAAGCGCAACCTTCTAGACGAAGACATTAGTCGTGCTCTCAAGCAGAGCCCTAAGTGCTACCTGGATCCGGAAAATGAACTGAAATCTGATTATGACTCTTTGAAGAAGAAATGCAAGAAAGAGCCTCAGAGTGACCTGCTGCTGCTGCCGACCAAAGAAGAGAAAGATCCCTCTAAAATTATCTTTGAAGGTGTGCGCAAACCAGTAACAGCACAACAACTGCTTGATTGTGGAGTACTGGATAAACCCACCTTTGATCAACTGCTCAAGGGAAAGAAGTCTATTCCAGAGGTTTCTGAGGACAAGAAGGCCAATCTAAAAGGCACAGGATCAATTGCGGGATTAGACACTGGATCACTGGGGAAAAAGTCCTTTACAGAGGCCAAGAAAGAAAAACTCCTGTCGCCTGACTCTGCTGATCTGCTACTAGATGCTCAGGCTGCCACCGGCCACATCATTGATCCCAAGAAAAATCAGAAACTAACTGTAGAAGAGGCCTATGAAAAAGGAGTTGTGGATAAAACAGATAAGGATAGGCTGCTAGCAGCAGAAGCTGCTGCTGTGGGCTTCAAGGATCCAAGGACAGGCAAGCCACTCTCAGTGTTTGAGGCCATGAAAAAAGGAATTGTTGATAGGAACACAGCAATACGTCTACTTCAAGCACAGGAATCTGCGGGGGGGATTTTGGATCCCATCATCAGTGTGTTCCTCCCCAAAGACACAGCTATGAAGCGCAACATTCTAGATGAAGACATTTGTCGTGCTCTCAAGCAGAGCCCTAAGTGCTACCTGGATCCGGAAACTGATCTGAAATCTGATTATGACTCTTTGAAGAAGAAATGCAAGAAAGAGCCTCAGAGTGACCTGCTGCTGCTGCCGACCAAAGAAGAGAAAGATCCCTCTAAAATTATCTTTGAAGGTGTGCGCAAACCAGTAACAGCACAACAACTGCTTGATTGTGGAGTACTGGATAAACCCACCTTTGATCAACTGCTCAAGGGAAAGAAGTCTATTCCAGAGGTTTCTGAGGACAAGAAGGCCAATCTAAAAGGCACAGGATCAATTGCGGGATTAGACACTGGACCACTGGGGAAAAAGTCCTTTACAGAGGCCAAGAAAGAAAAACTCCTGTCGCCTGATTCTGCTGATCTGCTACTAGATGCTCAGGCTGCCACCGGCCACATCATTGATCCCAAGAAAAATCAGAAACTGACAGTAGAAGAGGCCTATGAAAAAGGAGTCGTGGATAAAACAGATAAGGATAGGCTGCTAGCAGCAGAAGCTGCTGCTGTGGGCTTCAAGGATCCAAAGACAGGAAAGCCGTTCTCAGTGTTTGAGGCCATGAAAAAAGGAATTGTTGATAGGAACACAGCAATACGTCTACTTCAAGCACAGGAATCTGCGGGGGGGATTTTGGATCCCATCATCAGTGTGTTCCTCCCCAAAGACACAGCTATGAAGCGCAACCTTCTAGACGAAGACATTAGTCGTGCTCTCAAGCAGAGCCCTAAGTGCTACCTGGATCCGGAAAATGATCTGAAATCTGATTATGACTCTTTGAAGAAGAAATGCAAGAAAGAGCCTCAGAGTGACCTGCTGCTGCTGCCGACCAAAGAAGAGAAAGATCCCTCTAAAATTATCTTTGAAGGTGTGCGCAAACCAGTAACAGCACAACAACTGCTTGATTGTGGAGTACTGGATAAACCCACCTTTGATCAACTGCTCAAGGGAAAGAAGTCTATTCCAGAGGTTTCTGAGGACAAGAAGGCCAATCTAAAAGGCACAGGATCAATTGCGGGATTAGACACTGGATCACTGGGGAAAAAGTCCTTTACAGAGGCCAAGAAAGAAAAACTCCTGTCGCCTGACTCTGCTGATCTGCTACTAGATGCTCAGGCTGCCACCGGCCACATCATTGATCCCAAGAAAAATCAGAAACTAACTGTAGAAGAGGCCTATGAAAAAGGAGTTGTGGATAAAACAGATAAGGATAGGCTGCTAGCAGCAGAAGCTGCTGCTGTGGGCTTCAAGGATCCAAGGACAGGCAAGCCACTCTCAGTGTTTGAGGCCATGAAAAAAGGAATTGTTGATAGGAACACAGCAATACGTCTACTTCAAGCACAGGAATCTGCGGGGGGGATTTTGGATCCCATCATCAGTGTGTTCCTCCCCAAAGACACAGCTATGAAGCGCAACCTTCTAGACGAAGACATTAGTCGTGATCTCAAGCAGAGCCCTAAGTGCTACCTGGATCCGGAAACTGATCTGAAATCTGATTATGACTCTTTGAAGAAGAAATGCAAGAAAGAGCCTCAGAGTGACCTGCTACTGCTGCCCACCAAAGACGAGAAAGATCCCTCTAAAATGATCTTTGAAGGTGTGCGAAAACCAGTAACAGCACAACAACTGCTTGATTGTGGAGTACTGGATAAACCCACCTTTGATAAACTGCTTGAGGGAAAGAAGTCTATTCCAGAGGTTTCTGAGGACAAGAAGGCCAATCTAAAAGGCACAGGATCAATTGCGGGATTAGACACTGGACCACTGGGGAAAAAGTCCTTTACAGAGGCCAAGAAAGAAAAACTCCTGTCGCCTGATTCTGCTGATCTGCTACTAGATGCTCAGGCTGCCACCGGCCACATCATTGATCCCAAGAAAAATCAGAAACTGACAGTAGAAGAGGCCTATGAAAAAGGAGTCGTGGATAAAGCAGATAAGGATAGGCTGCTAGCAGCAGAAGCTGCTGCTGTGGGCTTCAAGGATCCAAAGACAGGAAAGCCGTTCTCAGTGTTTGAGGCCATGAAAAAAGGAATTGTTGATAGGAACACAGCAATACGTCTACTTCAAGCACAGGAATCTGCGGGGGGGATTTTGGATCCCATCATCAGTGTGTTCCTCCCCAAAGACACAGCTATGAAGCGCAAACTTCTAGACGAAGACATTAGTCGTGCTCTCAAGCAGAGCCCTAAGTGCTACCTGGATCCGGAAAATGATCTGAAATCTGATTATGACTCTTTGAAGAAGAAATGCAAGAAAGAGCCTCAGAGTGACCTGCTGCTGCTGCCGACCAAAGAAGAGAAAGATCCCTCTAAAATTATCTTTGAAGGTGTGCGCAAACCAGTAACAGCACAACAACTGCTTGATTGTGGAGTACTGGATAAACCCACCTTTGATCAACTGCTCAAGGGAAAGAAGTCTATTCCAGAGGTTTCTGAGGACAAGAAGGCCAATCTAAAAGGCACAGGATCAATTGCGGGATTAGACACTGGATCACTGGGGAAAAAGTCCTTTACAGAGGCCAAGAAAGAAAAACTCCTGTCGCCTGATTCTGCTGATCTGCTACTAGATGCTCAGGCTGCCACCGGCCACATCATTGATCCCAAGAAAAATCAGAAACTAACTGTAGAAGAGGCCTATGAAAAAGGAGTCGTGGATAAAACAGATAAGGATAGGCTGCTAGCAGCAGAAGCTGCTGCTGTGGGCTTCAAGGATCCAAGGACAGGCAAGCCACTCTCAGTGTTTGAGGCCATGAAAAAAGGAATTGTTGATAGGAACACAGCAATACGTCTACTTCAAGCACAGGAATCTGCGGGGGGGATTTTGGATCCCATCATCAGTGTGTTCCTCCCCAAAGACACAGCTATGAAGCGCAACCTTCTAGACGAAGACATTAGTCGTGCTCTCAAGCAGAGCCCTAAGTGCTACCTGGATCCAGAAACTGATCTGAAATCTGATTATGACTCTTTGAAGAAGAAATGCAAGCAAGAGCCTCAGAGTGACCTGCTACTGCTGCCCACCAAAGACGAGAAAGATCCCTCTAAAATGATCTTTGAAGGTGTGCGAAAACCAGTAACAGCACAACAACTGCTTGATTGTGGAGTACTGGATAAACCCACCTTTGATAAACTGCTCGAGGGAAAGAAGTCTATTCCAGAGGTTTCTGAGGACAAGAAGGCCAATCTAAAAGGCACAGGATCAATTGCGGGATTAGACACTGGACCACTGGGGAAAAAGTCCTTTACAGAGGCCAAGAAAGAAAAACTCCTGTCGCCTGATTCTGCTGATCTGCTACTAGATGCTCAGGCTGCCACCGGCCACATCATTGATCCCAAGAAAAATCAGAAACTGACAGTAGAAGAGGCCTATGAAAAAGGAGTCGTGGATAAAACAGATAAGGATAGGCTGCTAGCAGCAGAAGCTGCTGCTGTGGGCTTCAAGGATCCAAAGACAGGAAAGCCACTCTCAGTGTTTGAGGCCATGAAAAAAGGAATTGTTGATAGGAACACAGCAATACGTCTACTTCAAGCACAGGAATCTGCGGGGGGGATTTTGGATCCCATCATCAGTGTGTTCCTCCCCAAAGACACAGCTATGAAGCGCAACCTTCTAGACGAAGACATTAGTCGTGCTCTCAAGCAGAGCCCTAAGTGCTACCTGGATCCAGAAACTGATCTGAAATCTGATTATGACTCTTTGAAGAAGAAATGCAAGAAAGAGCCTCAGAGTGACCTGCTGCTGCTGCCCACCAAAGACGAGAAAGATCCCTCTAAAATGATCTTTGAAGGTGTACGCAAACCAGTAACCGCACAACAACTGCTTGATTGTGGAGTACTGGATAAACCCACCTTTGATCAACTGCTCGAGGGAAAAAAGTCTATTCCAGAGGTTTCTGAGGACAAGAAGGCCAATCTAAAAGGCACAGGATCAATTGCAGGATTAGACACTGGACCACTGGGGAAAAAGTCCTTTACAGAGGCCAAGAAAGAAAAACTCCTGTCGCCTGACTCTGCTGATCTGCTACTAGATGCTCAGGCTGCCACCGGCCACATCATTGATCCCAAGAAAAATCTGAAACTGACTGTAGAAGAGGCCTATGAAAAAGGAGTTGTGGATAAAACAGATAAGGATAGGCTGCTAGCAGCAGAAGCTGCTGCTGTGGGCTTCAATGATCCAAGGACAGGCAAGCCACTCTCAGTGTTTGAGGCCATGAAAAAAGGAATTGTTGATAGGAACACAGCAATACGTCTACTTCAAGCACAGGAATCTGCGGGGGGGATTTTGGATCCCATCATCAGTGTGTTCCTCCCCAAAGACACAGCTATGAAGCGCAACCTTCTAGACGAAGACATTAGTCGTGCTCTCAAGCAGAGCCCTAAGTGCTACCTGGATCCAGAAACTGATCTGAAATCTGATTATGACTCTTTGAAGAAGAAATGCAAGAAAGAGCCTCAGAGTGACCTGCTGCTGCTGCCCACCAAAGACGAGAAAGATCCCTCTAAAATGATCTTTGAAGGTGTACGCAAACCAGTAACCGCACAACAACTGCTTGATTGTGGAGTACTGGATAAACCCACCTTTGATCAACTGCTCGAGGGAAAAAAGTCTATTCCACAGGTTTCTGAGGACAAGAAGGCCAATCTAAAAGGCACAGGATCAATTGCGGGATTAGACACTGGACCACTGGGGAAAAAGTCCTTTACAGAGGCCAAGAAAGAAAAACTCCTGTCGCCTGACTCTGCTGATCTGCTACTAGATGCTCAGGCTGCCACCGGCCACATCATTGATCCCAAGAAAAATCTGAAACTAACAGTAGAAGAGGCCTATGAAAAAGGAGTTGTGGATAAAACAGATAAGGATAGGCTGCTAGCAGCAGAAGCTGCTGCTGTGGGCTTCAATGATCCAAGGACAGGCAAGCCACTCTCAGTGTTTGAGGCCATGAAAAAAGGAATTGTTGATAGGAACACAGCAATACGTCTACTTCAAGCACAGGAATCTGCGGGGGGGATTTTGGATCCCATCATCAGTGTGTTCCTCCCCAAAGACACAGCTATGAAGCGCAACCTTCTAGACGAAGACATTAGTCGTGCTCTCAAGCAGAGCCCTAAGTGCTACCTGGATCCAGAAACTGATCTGAAATCTGATTATGACTCTTTGAAGAAGAAATGCAAGAAAGAGCCTCAGAGTGACCTGCTGCTGCTGCCCACCAAAGACGAGAAAGATCCCCCTAAAATGATCTTTGAAGGTGTGCGCAAACCAGTAACAGCACAACAACTGCTTGATTGTGGAGTACTGGATAAACCCACCTTTGATCAACTGCTCAAGGGAAAGAAGTCTATTCCAGAGGTTTCTGAGGACAAGAAGGCCAATCTAAAAGGCACAGGATCAATTGCGGGATTAGACACTGGATCACTGGGGAAAAAGTCCTTTACAGAGGCCAAGAAAGAAAAACTCCTGTCGCCTGATTCTGCTGATCTGCTACTAGATGCTCAGGCTGCCACCGGCCACATCATTGATCCCAAGAAAAATCTGAAACTAACAGTAGAAGAGGCCTATGAAAAAGGAGTTGTGGATAAAACAGATAAGGATAGGCTGCTAGCAGCAGAAGCTGCTGCTGTGGGCTTCAATGATCCAAGGACAGGCAAGCCACTCTCAGTGTTTGAGGCCATGAAAAAAGGAATTGTTGATAGGAACACAGCAATACGTCTACTTCAAGCACAGGAATCTGCGGGGGGGATTTTGGATCCCATCATCAGTGTGTTCCTCCCCAAAGACACAGCTATGAAGCGCAACCTTCTAGACGAAGACATTAGTCGTGCTCTCAAGCAGAGCCCTAAGTGCTACCTGGATCCAGAAACTGATCTGAAATCTGATTATGACTCTTTGAAGAAGAAATGCAAGAAAGAGCCTCAGAGTGACCTGCTGCTGCTGCCCACCAAAGACGAGAAAGATCCCTCTAAAATGATCTTTGAAGGTGTACGCAAACCAGTAACCGCACAACAACTGCTTGATTGTGGATTACTGGATAAACCCACCTTTGATCAACTGCTCGAGGGAAAAAAGTCTATTCCAGAGGTTTCTGAGGACAAGAAGGCCAATCTAAAAGGCACAGGATCAATTGCGGGATTAGACACTGGACCACTGGGGAAAAAGTCCTTTACAGAGGCCAAGAAAGAAAAACTCCTGTCGCCTGACTCTGCTGATCTGCTACTAGATGCTCAGGCTGCCACCGGCCACATCATTGATCCCAAGAAAAATCTGAAACTAACAGTAGAAGAGGCCTATGAAAAAGGAGTTGTGGATAAAACAGATAAGGATAGGCTGCTAGCAGCAGAAGCTGCTGCTGTGGGCTTCAATGATCCAAGGACAGGCAAGCCACTCTCAGTGTTTGAGGCCATGAAAAAAGGAATTGTTGATAGGAACACAGCAATACGTCTACTTCAAGCACAGGAATCTGCGGGGGGGATTTTGGATCCCATCATCAGTGTGTTCCTCCCCAAAGACACAGCTATGAAGCGCAACCTTCTAGACGAAGACATTAGTCGTGCTCTCAAGCAGAGCCCTAAGTGCTACCTGGATCCAGAAACTGATCTGAAATCTGATTATGACTCTTTGAAGAAGAAATGCAAGAAAGAGCCTCAGAGTGACCTGCTGCTGCTGCCCACCAAAGACGAGAAAGATCCCTCTAAAATGATCTTTGAAGGTGTACGCAAACCAGTAACCGCACAACAACTGCTTGATTGTGGAGTACTGGATAAACCCACCTTTGATCAACTGCTCGAGGGAAAGAAGTCTATTCCAGAGGTTTCTGAGGACAAGAAGGCCAATCTAAAAGGCACAGGATCAATTGCGGGATTAGACACTGGACCACTGGGGAAAAAGTCCTTTACAGAGGCCAAGAAAGAAAAACTCCTGTCGCCTGACTCTGCTGATCTGCTACTAGATGCTCAGGCTGCCACCGGCCACATCATTGATCCCAAGAAAAATCAGAAACTGACAGTAGAAGAGGCCTATGAAAAAGGAGTCGTGGATAAAACAGATAAGGATAGGCTGCTAGCAGCAGAAGCTGCTGCTGTGGGCTTCAAGGATCCAAGGACAAGCAAGCCGCTTTCAGTGTTTGAGGCCATGAAAAAAGGAATTGTTGATAGGAACACAGCAATACGTCTACTTCAAGCACAGGAATCTGCGGGGGGGATTTTGGATCCCATCATCAGTGTGTTCCTCCCCAAAGACACAGCTATGAAGCGCAACCTTCTAGACGAAGACATTAGTCGTGCTCTCAAGCAGAGCCCTAAGTGCTATCTGGATCCAGAAACTGATCTGAAATCTGATTATGACTCTTTGAAGAAGAAATGCAAGAAAGAGCCTCAGAGTGACCTGCTGCTGCTGCCCACCAAAGACGAGAAAGATCCCTCTAAAATGATCTTTGAAGGTGTGCGCAAACCAGTAACAGCACAACAACTGCTTGATTGTGGAGTACTGGATAAACCCACCTTTGATCAACTGCTCGAGGGAAAGAAGTCTATTCCAGAGGTTTCTGAGGACAAGAAGGCCAATCTAAAAGGCACAGGATCAATTGCGGGATTAGACACTGGACCACTGGGGAAAAAGTCCTTTACAGAGGCCAAGAAAGAAAAACTCCTGTCGCCTGACTCTGCTGATCTGCTACTAGATGCTCAGGCTGCCACCGGCCACATCATTGATCCCAAGAAAAATCAGAAACTGACAGTAGAAGAGGCCTATGAAAAAGGAGTCGTGGATAAAACAGATAAGGATAGGCTGCTAGCAGCAGAAGCTGCTGCTGTGGGCTTCAAGGATCCAAGGACAGGCAAGCCGCTTTCAGTGTTTGAGGCCATGAAAAAAGGAATTGTTGATAGGAACACAGCAATACGTCTACTTCAAGCACAGGTATCTGCAGGGGGGATTTTGGATCCCATCATCAGTGTGTTCCTCCCCAAAGACACAGCTCTGAAGCGCAACCTTCTAGACGAAGACATTAGTCGTGCTCTCAAGCAGAGCCCTAAGTGCTACCTGGATCCAGAAACTGATCTGAAATCTGATTACGCCTCTTTGAAGAAGAAATGCAAGAAAGAGCCTCAGAGTGACCTGCTGCTGCTGCCCACCAAAGACGAGAAAGATCCCTCTAAAATGATCTTTGAAGGTGTGCGCAAACCAGTAACAGCACAACAACTGCTTGATTGTGGAGTACTGGATAAACCCACCTTTGATCAACTTCTCGAGGGAAAGAAGTCTATCCCAGAGGTTTCTGAGGAAAAGAAGGCCAATTTAAAGGGCACCGGATCAATTGCTGGATTAGACAGAGGACCACTGGGGAAAAAGTCCTTTACAGAGGCCAAGAAAGAAAAACTCCTGTCGCCTGACTCTGCTGATCTGCTACTGGATGCTCAGGCTGCCACAGGCCACATCCTTGACCCCAAGACTAATCAGAAACTGACAGTAGAAGAGGCCTATGAAAAAGGAGTCGTGGATAAAACAGATAAGGATAGGCTGCTAGCAGCAGAAGCTGCTGCTGTGGGCTTCAAGGATCCAAGGACAGGCAAGCCACTCTCAGTGTTTGAGGCCATGAAAAAAGGAATTGTTGATAGGAACACAGCAATACGTCTACTTCAAGCACAGGAATCTGCGGGGGGGATTTTGGATCCCATCATCAGTGTGTTCCTCCCCAAAGACACAGCTATGAAGCGCAACCTTCTAGACGAAGACATTAGTCGTGCTCTCAAGCAGAGCCCTAAGTGCTATCTGGATCCAGAAACTGATCTGAAATCTGATTATGACTCTTTGAAGAAGAAATGCAAGAAAGAGCCTCAGAGTGACCTGCTGCTGCTGCCCACCAAAGACGAGAAAGATCCCTCTAAAATGATCTTTGCAGGTGTGCGCAAACCAGTAACAGCACAACAACTGCTTGATTGTGGAGTACTGGATAAACCCACCTTTGATCAACTTCTCGAGGGAAAGAAGTCTATCCCAGAGGTTTCTGAGGAAAAGAAGGCCAATTTAAAGGGCACCGGATCAATTGCTGGATTAGACAGAGGACCACTGGGGAAAAAGTCCTTTACAGAGGCCAAGAAAGAAAAACTCCTGTCGCCTGACTCTGCTGATCTGCTACTGGATGCTCAGGCTGCCACAGGCCACATCCTTGACCCCAAGACTAATCAGAAACTGACAGTAGAAGAGGCCTATGAAAAAGGAGTCGTGGATAAAACAGATAAGGATAGGCTGCTAGCAGCAGAAGCTGCTGCTGTGGGCTTCAAGGATCCAAGGACAGGCAAGCCACTCTCAGTGTTTGAGGCCATGAAAAAAGGAATTGTTGATAGGAACACAGCAATACGTCTACTTCAAGCACAGGAATCTGCGGGGGGGATTTTGGATCCCATCATCAGTGTGTTCCTCCCCAAAGACACAGCTATGAAGCGCAACCTTCTAGACGAAGACATTAGTCGTGCTCTCAAGCAGAGCCCTAAGTGCTATCTGGATCCAGAAACTGATCTGAAATCTGATTATGACTCTTTGAAGAAGAAATGCAAGAAAGAGCCTCAGAGTGACCTGCTGCTGCTGCCCACCAAAGACGAGAAAGATCCCTCTAAAATGATCTTTGCAGGTGTGCGCAAACCAGTAACAGCACAACAACTGCTTGATTGTGGAGTACTGGATAAACCCACCTTTGATCAACTGCTCGAGGGAAAGAAGTCTATTCCAGAGGTTTCTGAGGACAAGAAGGCCAATCTAAAAGGCACAGGATCAATTGCGGGATTAGACACTGGACCACTGGGGAAAAAGTCCTTTACAGAGGCCAAGAAAGAAAAACTCCTGTCGCCTGATTCTGCTGATCTGCTACTAGATGCTCAGGCTGCCACCGGCCACATCATTGATCCCAAGAAAAATCAGAAACTGACAGTAGAAGAGGCCTATGAAAAAGGAGTCGTGGATAAAACAGATAAGGATAGGCTGCTAGCAGCAGAAGCTGCTGCTGTGGGCTTCAAGGATCCAAGGACAGGCAAGCCGCTTTCAGTGTTTGAGGCCATGAAAAAAGGAATTGTTGATAGGAACACAGCAATACGTCTACTTCAAGCACAGGAATCTGCGGGGGGGATTTTGGATCCCATCATCAGTGTGTTCCTCCCCAAAGACACAGCTATGAAGCGCAACCTTCTAGACGAAGACATTAGTCGTGCTCTCAAGCAGAGCCCTAAGTGCTATCTGGATCCAGAAACTGATCTGAAATCTGATTACGACTCTTTGAAGAAGAAATGCAAGAAAGAGCCTCAGAGTGACCTGCTGCTGCTGCCCACCAAAGACGAGAAAGATCCCTCTAAAATGATCTTTGAAGGTGTGCGCAAACCAGTAACAGCACAACAACTGCTTGATTGTGGAGTACTGGATAAACCCACCTTTGATCAACTGCTCGAGGGAAAGAAGTCTATTCCAGAGGTTTCTGAGGACAAGAAGGCCAATCTAAAAGGCACAGGATCAATTGCAGGATTAGACACTGGACCACTGGGGAAAAAGTCCTTTACAGAGGCCAAGAAAGAAAAACTCCTGTCGCCTGACTCTGCTGATCTGCTACTAGATGCTCAGGCTGCCACCGGCCACATCATTGATCCCAAGAAAAATCAGAAACTGACAGTAGAAGAGGCCTATGAAAAAGGAGTCGTGGATAAAACAGATAAGGATAGGCTGCTAGCAGCAGAAGCTGCTGCTGTGGGCTTCAAGGATCCAAGGACAGGCAAGCCGCTTTCAGTGTTTGAGGCCATGAAAAAAGGAATTGTTGATAGGAACACAGCAATACGTCTACTTCAAGCACAGGTATCTGCAGGGGGGATTTTGGATCCCATCATCAGTGTGTTCCTCCCCAAAGACACAGCTCTGAAGCGCAACCTTCTAGACGAAGACATTAGTCGTGCTCTCAAGCAGAGCCCTAAGTGCTACCTGGATCCAGAAACTGATCTGAAATCTGATTACGCCTCTTTGAAGAAGAAATGCAAGAAAGAGCCTCAGAGTGACCTGCTGCTGCTGCCCACCAAAGACGAGAAAGATCCCTCTAAAATGATCTTTGAAGGTGTGCGCAAACCAGTAACAGCACAACAACTGCTTGATTGTGGAGTACTGGATAAACCCACCTTTGATCAACTTCTCGAGGGAAAGAAGTCTATCCCAGAGGTTTCTGAGGAAAAGAAGGCCAATTTAAAGGGCACCGGATCAATTGCTGGATTAGACAGAGGACCACTGGGGAAAAAGTCCTTTACAGAGGCCAAGAAAGAAAAACTCCTGTCGCCTGACTCTGCTGATCTGCTACTGGATGCTCAGGCTGCCACAGGCCACATCCTTGACCCCAAGACTAATCAGAAACTGACAGTAGAAGAGGCCTATGAAAAAGGAGTCGTGGATAAAACAGATAAGGATAGGCTGCTAGCAGCAGAAGCTGCTGCTGTGGGCTTCAAGGATCCAAGGACAGGCAAGCCACTCTCAGTGTTTGAGGCCATGAAAAAAGGAATTGTTGATAGGAACACAGCAATACGTCTACTTCAAGCACAGGAATCTGCGGGGGGGATTTTGGATCCCATCATCAGTGTGTTCCTCCCCAAAGACACAGCTCTGAAGCGCAACCTTCTAGACGAAGACATTAGTCGTTCTCTCAAGCAGAGCCCTAAGTGCTACCTGGATCCAGAAACTGATCTGAAATCTGATTACGCCTCTTTGAAGAAGAAATGCAAGAAAGAGCCTCAGAGTGACCTGCTGCTGCTGCCCACCAAAGACGAGAAAGATCCCTCTAAAATGATCTTTGAAGGTGTGCGCAAACCAGTAACAGCACAACAACTGCTTGATTGTGGAGTACTGGATAAACCCACCTTTGATCAACTTCTCGAGGGAAAGAAGTCTATCCCAGAGGTTTCTGAGGAAAAGAAGGCCAATTTAAAGGGCACCGGATCAATTGCTGGATTAGACAGAGGACCACTGGGGAAAAAGTCCTTTACAGAGGCCAAGAAAGAAAAACTCCTGTCGCCTGACTCTGCTGATCTGCTACTAGATGCTCAGGCTGCCACCGGCCACATCATTGATCCCAAGAAAAATCTGAAACTAACAGTAGAAGAGGCCTATGAAAAAGGAGTTGTGGATAAAACAGATAAGGATAGGCTGCTAGCAGCAGAAGCTGCTGCTCTGGGCTTCAATGATCCAAGGACAGGCAAGCCACTCTCAGTGTTTGAGGCCATGAAAAAAGGAATTGTTGATAGGAACACAGCAATACGTCTACTTCAAGCACAGGAATCTGCGGGGGGGATTTTGGATCCCATCATCAGTGTGTTCCTCCCCAAAGACACAGCTATGAAGCGCAACCTTCTAGACGAAGACATTAGTCGTGCTCTCAAGCAGAGCCCTAAGTGCTACCTGGATCCAGAAACTGATCTGAAATCTGATTATGACTCTTTGAAGAAGAAATGCAAGAAAGAGCCTCAGAGTGACCTGCTGCTGCTGCCCACCAAAGACGAGAAAGATCCCTCTAAAATGATCTTTGAAGGTGTACGCAAACCAGTAACCGCACAACAACTGCTTGATTGTGGAGTACTGGATAAACCCACCTTTGATCAACTGCTCGAGGGAAAGAAGTCTATTCCAGAGGTTTCTGAGGACAAGAAGGCCAATCTAAAAGGCACAGGATCAATTGCGGGATTAGACACTGGACCACTGGGGAAAAAGTCCTTTACAGAGGCCAAGAAAGAAAAACTCCTGTCGCCTGACTCTGCTGATCTGCTACTAGATGCTCAGGCTGCCACCGGCCACATCATTGATCCCAAGAAAAATCAGAAACTAACTGTAGAAGAGGCCTATGAAAAAGGAGTCGTGGATAAAACAGATAAGGATAGGCTGCTAGCAGCAGAAGCTGCTGCTGTGGGCTTCAAGGATCCAAGGACAGGCAAGCCACTCTCAGTGTTTGAGGCCATGAAAAAAGGAATTGTTGATAGGAACACAGCAATACGTCTACTTCAAGCACAGGAATCTGCGGGGGGGATTTTGGATCCCATCATCAGTGTGTTCCTCCCCAAAGACACAGCTATGAAGCGCAACCTTCTAGACGAAGACATTAGTCGTGCTCTCAAGCAGAGCCCTAAGTGCTACCTGGATCCAGAAACTGATCTGAAATCTGATTATGACTCTTTGAAGAAGAAATGCAAGAAAGAGCCTCAGAGTGACCTGCTGCTGCTGCCCACCAAAGACGAGAAAGATCCCTCTAAAATGATCTTTGAAGGTGTGCGCAAACCAGTAACAGCACAACAACTGCTTGATTGTGGAGTACTGGATAAACCCACCTTTGATCAACTGCTCGAGGGAAAGAAGTCTATTCCAGAGGTTTCTGAGGACAAGAAGGCCAATCTAAAAGGCACAGGATCAATTGCGGGATTAGACACTGGACCACTGGGGAAAAAGTCCTTTACAGAGGCCAAGAAAGAAAAACTCCTGTCGCCTGATTCTGCTGATCTGCTACTAGATGCTCAGGCTGCCACCGGCCACATCATTGATCCCAAGAAAAATCAGAAACTGACAGTAGAAGAGGCCTATGAAAAAGGAGTCGTGGATAAAACAGATAAGGATAGGCTGCTAGCAGCAGAAGCTGCTGCTGTGGGCTTCAAGGATCCAAGGACAGGCAAGCCGCTTTCAGTGTTTGAGGCCATGAAAAAAGGAATTGTTGATAGGAACACAGCAATACGTCTACTTCAAGCACAGGAATCTGCGGGGGGGATTTTGGATCCCATCATCAGTGTGTTCCTCCCCAAAGACACAGCTATGAAGCGCAACCTTCTAGACGAAGACATTAGTCGTGCTCTCAAGCAGAGCCCTAAGTGCTATCTGGATCCAGAAACTGATCTGAAATCTGATTACGACTCTTTGAAGAAGAAATGCAAGAAAGAGCCTCAGAGTGACCTGCTGCTGCTGCCCACCAAAGACGAGAAAGATCCCTCTAAAATGATCTTTGAAGGTGTGCGCAAACCAGTAACAGCACAACAACTGCTTGATTGTGGAGTACTGGATAAACCCACCTTTGATCAACTGCTCGAGGGAAAGAAGTCTATTCCAGAGGTTTCTGAGGACAAGAAGGCCAATCTAAAAGGCACAGGATCAATTGCGGGATTAGACACTGGACCACTGGGGAAAAAGTCCTTTACAGAGGCAAAGAAAGAAAAACTCCTGTCGCCTGACTCTGCTGATCTGCTACTAGATGCTCAGGCTGCCACCGGCCACATCATTGATCCCAAGAAAAATCAGAAACTGACAGTAGAAGAGGCCTATGAAAAAGGAGTCGTGGATAAAACAGATAAGGATAGGCTGCTAGCAGCAGAAGCTGCTGCTGTGGGCTTCAAGGATCCAAGGACAGGCAAGCCGCTCTCAGTGTTTGAGGCCATGAAAAAAGGAATTGTTGATAGGAACACAGCAATACGTCTACTTCAAGCACAGGTATCTGCAGGGGGGATTTTGGATCCCATCATCAGTGTGTTCCTCCCCAAAGACACAGCTCTGAAGCGCAACCTTCTAGACGAAGACATTAGTCGTGCTCTCAAGCAGAGCCCTAAGTGCTACCTGGATCCAGAAACTGATCTGAAATCTGATTACGCCTCTTTGAAGAAGAAATGCAAGAAAGAGCCTCAGAGTGACCTGCTGCTGCTGCCCACCAAAGACGAGAAAGATCCCTCTAAAATGATCTTTGAAGGTGTGCGCAAACCAGTAACAGCACAACAACTGCTTGATTGTGGAGTACTGGATAAACCCACCTTTGATCAACTTCTCGAGGGAAAGAAGTCTATCCCAGAGGTTTCTGAGGAAAAGAAGGCCAATTTAAAGGGCACCGGATCAATTGCTGGATTAGACAGAGGACCATTGGGGAAAAAGTCCTTTACAGAGGCCAAGAAAGAAAAACTCCTGTCGCCTGACTCTGCTGATCTGCTACTGGATGCTCAGGCTGCCACAGGCCACATCATTGATCCCAAGAAAAATCTGAAACTGACAGTAGAAGAGGCCTATGAAAAAGGAGTCGTGGATAAAACAGATAAGGATAGGCTGCTAGCAGCAGAAGCTGCTGCTGTGGGCTTCAAGGATCCAAGGACAGGCAGGCCGCTCTCAGTGTTTGAGGCCATGAAAAAAGGAATTATTGATAGGAACACCACAATACGTCTACTTCAAGCACAGGATTCTGTGGGGGGAATTTTGGATCCCATCATCAGTGTGTTCCTCCCTAAAGACACAGCTATGAAGCGCAACCTTCTAGATGAAGACATTAGTCGTGCTCTCAAGCAGAGCCCTAAGTGCTACCTGGATCCAGAAACTGGTCTGAAATCTGATTATGACTCTTTGAAGAAGAAATGCAAGAAAGAGCCTCAGAGTGACCTACTGCTACTGCCCACCAAAGACGAGAAAGATCCCTCTAAAATGATCTTTGAAGGTGTGCGCAAACCAGTAACAGCACAGCAACTGCTTGATTGTGGAATACTGGATAAACCCACCTTTGATCAACTGCTTGAGGGAAAGAAGTCTATCCTAGAGGTTTCTGAGGACAAGAAGGCCAATTTAAAGGGCACAGGATCAGTTGCTGGAGTAGAAGCTGGACCTCTAGGGATTATGTCCTTGACAGAGGCCAAGAAAGAGAAAATCCTGTCAGCTGAATCTGCTAATCTGCTACTGGATGCTCAGGCTGCCACTGGCCACATCATCAACCCTAAGAACAATCAAAAACTGACAGTAGAAGAGGCTTATGCCAAAGGAGTCTTGGATAAAACAGATAAGGATCGGCTGTTAGAAGCAGAAGCTGCTGCTGTGGGTTTCAAGGATCCAAGGACAGGCAGGCCGCTCTCAGTGTTTGAGGCCATGAAAAAAGGACTGATTGATAAGAACACAACAATACGTCTACTCCAAGCACAGGAGTCTGTGGGAGGCATTTTGGATCCCATTGTCAGTGTGTTTATTCCCAAAGACACAGCTATGAAGCGCAACCTTCTAGATGAAGAAATTAGTCGTGCTCTAAAGCAGATCCCTAAGTACTACCTGGATCCAGAGACTGATCTTAAATCTGATTATGCTTCATTGAAGAAGCAATGCAAGGCAGAGCCTCAGAGTGGCCAGCTGCTACTGCCCACCACAGATATGAAAGATCCCTCTAAAATTATCTTTGAAGGTATACGAAAGTCAGTAACAGCACAGCAACTACTTGATTGTGGTGTTTTGGATAAACCTACTGTTGAAAAACTGCTTAAGAGATATAAGTCTTTTTCAGAGGTTTCTGAGGAAAAGAAGGGCAGTCTAAAGGGCACAGGATCAATTGCTGGATTAGACACTGGACCTCTGGGGAGAATGTCCTTTACAGAGGCCAAGAATGAAAAACTCCTGTCGGCTGACTCTGCTGATCGGCTACTAGATGCTCAGGCTGCCACAGGCCACATCATTGACCCCAAGACCAATCAGAAACTGACAGTAGAAGAGGCCTATGAAAAAGGAGTCGTGCATAAAACAGATAAGGATAGACTGCTAGCAGCAGAAGCTGCTGCTGTGGGCTTCAAGGATCCAAGGACAGGCAAGCCGCTCTCAGTGTTTGAGGCCATGAAAAAAGGAATTATTGATAGGAACACCGCAATACGTCTACTTCAAGCACAGGATACTGTTGGAGGAATTTTGGATCCCATCATGAGTGTGTTCCTCCCCAAAGACACAGCTATGAAGCGCAACCTTCTAGATGAAGAAATTAGTCATGCTCTCAAGCTGAGCCCTAAATGCTACCTGGATCCAGACACTGATCATAAGTCTGATTATGCTTCATTGAAGAAGAAATGCAAGGCAGAGCCTCAGAGTGGCCTGTTACTTCTTCCCAGCAAAGACGAGAAAGATCCCTCCAAGATTATCTTTGAAGGTGTACGAAAACCAGTAACAGCACAACAACTGCTTGATTGTGGTGTACTGGATAGACCCACCTTTGATCAACTGCTTGAGGGAAAGAAGTCTATGCCAGAGGTCTCTGAGGAAAAGAAGGCCAATTTAAAGGGCACAGGGTCAGTTGCTGGAGTAGAAGCTGGACCTCTAGGGATTATGTCCTTGACAGAGGCCAAGAAAGAGAAAATCCTGTCCGCTGAATCGGCTAATCTGCTACTGGATGCTCAGGCTGCCACAGGACACATCATTGACCCAAAGACCAATCAAAAACTGACTGTAGAGGAGGCCTATTCCAAAGGATTGGTGGATAAAACAGATAAGGATCGTCTGTTAGAAGCAGAAGCTGCTGCTACAGGCTTCCAGGATCCAAGGACAGGCAACCCGCTCTCAGTGTTTGAGGCCATGAAAAAAGGAATGATTGACAAGAACACTACAATACGTCTACTCCAAGCACAGGATTCAGTGGGAGGCATTCTGGATCCCATCCTCAGTGTGTTTATTCCCAAAGACACCGCTATGAAGCACAACATTCTTGATGAAGAAATTAGTCGTGCTCTAAAGCAGAGCCCGGAGTACTACCTGGATCCAGAGACTGATCTTAAGTCTGATTATGCTTCATTGAAGAAGAAATGCAAGGCAGAGCCTCAAAGTGGCCAGCTGCTACTGCCAACCACAGACATGAAAGATCCCTCTAAAATTATCTTTGAAGGTGTACGAAAGACAGTAACAGCGCAGCAACTACTTGATTGGGGCATATTGGATAAATCTACCATTGACAAACTGCTTAAGAGAAATAAGTCTTTTTCCGAGGTTACAGAGGACAAGAAAGCCAATCTAAAGGGCACAGGATCAATTGCTGGAGTAGAAGCTGGACCTCTTGGGAGAATGTCCTTTACGGAGGCCAAGAAAGAGAAACTCCTGTCCACTGAATCTGCTAATCTTCTACTGGATGCTCAGGCTGCCACAGGCCATATCATTGATCCAAAGACCAATCAAAATCTGACAGTAGAGGAGGCCTATGCCAAAGGAGTGGTGGATAAAACAGATAAGGATCGTCTGTTAGAAGCAGAAGCTGCTGCTGTAGGCTTCCAGGATCCAAGGACAGGCAAGCCTCTCTCTGCCTTTGAGGCCATGAAAAAAGGAATGATTGCTAAGAACACTGCAATACGTTTACTCCAAGCCCAGATGTCTGTTGGGGGAATTTTGGACCCCCTTGTTGGTATGTTTTTCCCCAAAGACACAGCTATGAAGCGCAACCTTCTAGATGAAGACATTTCTTATGCTCTAAACCAGAGTCCTAAATGTTACCTAGATCCAGACACTGATCTTGATGTCGATTATATTTCTTTGAGGAAGAGATGCAAGACAGACCCCCATACAGGGCAACTGCTTCTTTCCATTAATGACAGCAAAGAGATCACAATCACTACCCCAGATGGATCCTCACATTTATTCATCACTGACAGGAAAACTGGCAAACAGTATGACATTAAACGGTTGCTGGAACAAGGATTAATTGATCGCTCTGTTTATGATCAGTACTGTACAAAGAGTATCACACTCTCTCAGTTTGCCGATATCGTCACCCACAAGACCAAAGGCACTTCAACATCATCATCAATGACAAGAACGTCAGAGCAGGCATTGGAAGAGATTACCATCACCGCCCCTGATGGCTCCTCACGCATAGTTATCATTGACAGGACGACTGGTAAACAGTATGACATTAGACAGCTTCTGGAACAGAGAGTAATTGATCAGTCAGTTTATGATCAGTACTGTACAAACAGAATCACACTCTCTCAGTTTGTCGATATTGTCACCCACAAGACCAAAGTCACATCAACATCATCATCGATGACAAGAACGTCAGAGCAGGCGTTGGAAGAGATTACCGTCACCAGCCCAGATGGGTCCTCACACGTAGTCATCATTGACAGGACGACTGGCAAACAGTATGATATTAAACAATTGCTGGAACAGGGAGTAATTGATCGGTCAGTTTATGACCAATACTGTAGCCACAGTATCACACTCTCTCAGTTTGCCAATATCATCACCCACAAGACCAAAGGCACATCATCAGTTACAAGAACATCAGAGCAGGAGTTGGAAGAGGTTACTATCACCGCCCCTGATGGATCCTCACGCTTAGTTATCAATGACAGGAAAACAGGCAAACAGTATGACATTAGACAACTGCTGGAACAGGGAGTAATTGATCAGTCAGTTTATGACCAATACTGTACACGCAGAATCACACTCTCTCAGTTTACCAATATCATCACCCACAAGACCAAAGGCACATCAACATCCTCATCAATGACAAGAACGTCAGAGCAGGAGTTGGAAGAGATTACCGTCACCAGCCCGGATGAGTCCTCACACGTCGTCATCATTGACAGGACGACTGGTAAACAGTATGACATTAAGCAGTTGCTGGAACAGGGAGTAATTGATCAGTCAGTTTATGACCAATACCGTACACACAGAATCACACTCTCTCAGTTTACCAATATCATCAACCGCAATTCCAAAGTCACATCAACATCACCATCCATGACAAGAATATCAGAGCAACAATCGACATCATCATCAATGACAAGAACTTCAGAGGAGGAGTGGGAAGAAATTACTGCCATCTCCCCGGATGGGTCCTCTCGCGTAGTCATCTTTGACAGGAAAACTGGAAAACAGTATGATATTAAACTGTTGCTGGAACAGGGAGTAATTGATCAGTCAGTTTATGACCAATACCGTACACGCAGAATTACACTCATTCAGTTTGCCAATATAATCACCCGCAAAACCAAAGTCACATCAACATCATCCTTAATGACAAGAACTTCAGAGGAGGAGATTACCATCACCGCCCCAGATGGGTACTCACACGTAGCCTTCATTGACCCCTCTAAACTGGTATTTGACAGCGTACGAAAGACAGTCACAGCACAGCAGCTGTATGATTATGGTTTAATGGACAAAGTCACGTTTGAACAACTGATTACACTAGAGAAGACTGCCAAAGATGTGTCTCTGGACATGGAAGTGTATTTGAAGGGCACTGGATCAATTGCTGGCATATCAGCTGGACCTCTAGGGATATTGTCTTTTACAGAGGCCAAGAAAGAGAACATCATGTCTTGTGACTGTGCTAACCTGCTACTGGATGCTCAGGCTGCCACAGGCAGTATTATAGACCCAAGAACCAATCAGAAACTGACAGTGGAGGAGGCCTGTGCCAAAGGAGTGGTAGATAAGAGGGATAGGGATAGGTTGTTAGCAGCAGAAACTGCGGCCATAGGCTTCCGACATCCAAGTACAGCCAAAGCTCTCTCAGTGTTTGAGGCCATGAAGAAGGGAGTTATTGACAGGAACACTGCTGTACGTCTACTGCAGGCCCAGGAGGCTGTGGGGGGTATTCTGGATCCTATCCTTAGTGTGTTCATCCCCAAAGACATAGCTTTAGAGCATAACCTTTTAGATAAAGATCTCTATGATGCTTTAAATCAGAGCCCTGATTGCTATGTAGACCCAGTTTCTCAAACACATACCAGCTATGATGCTCTGAAGAAAAGATGTAAGGCAGATTCACACACAGGACTGCTTGTTATGCCTGTTCTTGAGAATACACAAGATCCCTCCAAACTGGTCTTTGATGGTATTCATAAGAGAATTACAGCACAGCAGTTATTTGATTGTGGATTACTGGACAAATCCACCTTTGGCCAACTAATAACAGGCCAGAGGACTGTCTCCCAGGTGAGCATGGAGAAGATAGTCAATTTGAAGGGGACAGGATTAATTGCTGGAATAGCAGCTGGACCTCTAGGACAAATGTCCCTCACTGAGGCCAAGAAAGAGAACATAATTTCATCTGACTGTGCAAACATGCTACTTGATGCTCAAGCAGCTGCTGGCTACATTATTGACCCTAGAACAAATCAACAGCTGACAGTGGAGGAGGCTTGTGCCCGTGGAGTGGTGGACAAAGAGGACAGAGAAAGACTGCTGGCAGCGGAGGCTGCTGGAGTCGGCTACATTGATCCTACCACTAACAAAGTACTGTCAGTAGGCCAAGCCATGAGGAAGGGATTAATTGACATTGATAAAGCTCTGCGTCTTCTCCAGGCTCAGGAGTCTGTTGGCGGTATTGTGGACCCTATCCTCAGTGTGTACCTCCCCAAGGATGTAGCTATGAGACGTGATGTTATAGATGAGGACTTATATCAGGCCTTAAATCAGTGTCCTAAATGTTACATAGATCCAGACACCCAGCAAGGAACTAGTTATATGGCTCTGAAAAAGAAGTGTAGGTCCGATCCATCCACAGGTCTGTTACTCCTCCCTGCCCCAGTGAAGCCATTTACTGTCCGAGGTCTTAGAAAGCAGGTTTCTATCATAGACCTGGTGGATGCGAAACTCCTGGAGCGTCCTGATGTAGAACTACTAAGGGAAGGCAAACTTACTAGCCAGGACATTGAAGACCGCCTGCGCTCTTACCTGAGGGGCTCCACCTGCATTGCAGGGGTCTATCATGAGGCCAGCAATACGATCATGCCCATCTATAAGGCCATGAGAATGCAGCTGCTTCGGCCTGGTACCACTTTAGAACTACTTGAGGCCCAAGCTGCCTCTGGCTTTATAGTTGACCCAGTCAACTGTCTTTACCTAACTGTCAGTGAAGCCTACAAAAAAAGATTAATTGGGCCAGAATTTAAAGACAAGCTACTTTCAGCAGAGAGGGCTGTGACTGGATACAATCTTCCTGGCACTGACAAAATTATCTCCCTCTTCCAGGCCATAGAGAAGGGACTAGTGGAGAAGGGCCATGGTATCCGTCTTCTGGAGGCCCAGATTGCCAGTGGAGGCATCATCGATCCTAAACAGAGCATCCGCATTGATGTGGATGTTGCCTACAAGAGGGGCTACTTTGATGAAGATATGAACAAGATCTTGACTGATGAAGGGGATGATACCAAGGGCTTCTTTGATCCTAACTCACAGGAAAACCTGACCTATCTGGAGCTGAAGAGACGTTGTGTCACAGATGAGAATTCAGGCCTTGTCCTATTGCCCATCATAGACAAGAACAAACAACAGTCACAGCAGTCCACTCAGAAGAACACTCTAAGAAAGAGGAGAGTAGTAATTGTCGACCCAGATACTAACAAAGAGATGACAGTACGTGAAGCATATGAAAGGGAGCTTATTGATTATGAAACCTTTCTGGAGTTGTCAGAGCATGAGTGTGAGTGGGAAGAGATTACCATCACCGCCCCAGATGGGTCCTCCCGCTTAGTTATCATTGACAGGAGAACTGGCAAACAGTATGACATTAGACAGCTGCTGGAACAGGGAGTAATTGAGAAGGCAGTTTATGACCAGTACTGTACAAACAGTATCACACTCACCCAGTTTGCAGATATCATCACGCACAATTCCAAAGTCACATCAACATCATCATCCATGACAAGAACTTCAGAGCAACAATCAACATCATCATCATCAAAGACAAGCACTTCAGAGCAGGAGTTGGAAGAGATTACCATCACCGCCCCTGATGGATCCTCACACTTAGTTATCACTGACAGGACGACTGGTGAGCAGTATGACATTAAACAGCTTCTGGAACAGGGAGTAATTGATCAGTCAGTTTATGACCAGTACTGTAGCCACAGCATCACACTCTCTCAGTTTGCAGATATCATCACCCACAATTCCAAAGTCACATCAGCATCATCCTCAATGGCAAGAACTTCAGAGGAGGAGTGGGAAGAGATTACCGTCACCGCCCCAGATGGGTCATCACGCTTAGTCATCTTTGACAGGAAAACTGGAAAACAGTATGACATTAAACAGCTGCTGGGACAGGGAGTAATTGATCAGTCAGTTTATGACCAATACTGTAGCCACAGTATCCAGCTCAATCAGTTTGCAGATAGCATCACTCACGACATTAGAGAGATGCTAGAACAGGGAGTAATTGATCAATCAGTTTATGACCAGTACTGTACAAACAGTATCACGCTGTCTCAGTTTGCCGATACCATCACCCACAAGACCAAAGGCACATCAACATCATCATCAATGACAAGGACATCAGAGCAGGAGTTGGAAGAGGTTACAATCACCACCCCAGATGGATCCTCACGTTTAGTCATCACTGATAGGAAAACTGGCAAACAGTATGACATTAAAGAGTTGCTGGAACAGGGAGTAATTGATCGGTCAGTTTATGACCAATACTGTACAAAGAGTATCACGCTCACTCAGTTTGCTGATATCCTCACCTGCAAGACCAAAGGCACATCAGTAACAAGAACGTCAGAGCAGGAGTTGGAAGAGGTTACTATCGCCAGCCCAGATGGGTCCTCACACATAGCCATCATTGACAGGGCGACTGGGCAACAGTATGACATTAAACAGCTTCTGGAACAGGGAGTAATTGATCAATCAGTTTATGATCAGTACTCTACAAACAGTATCACACTTACTCAGTTCGCCGATATCGTCACCCACAAGACCAAAAGCACTTCAACATCATCATCAAAGACAAAGTCTTCTGAGCAGGAGTTGGAAGAGATTACCATCACCAGCCCGGATGGGTCCTCACACGTAGTCATCATTGACAAGACGACTGGCGAACAGTATGACATTAAGCAGTTGCTGGAACAGGGAGTAATTGATCGGTCAGTTTATGACCAGTACTGTAGCCGCAGTATCACACTCTCTCAGTTTGCCAATATCATCACCCACAAGACCAAAGGCACATCATCAGTCACAAGAACATCAGAGCAGGACTTGGAAGAGGTTACTATCACCGCCCCTGATGGATCCTCACGCTTAGTTATCAATGACAGGAAAACTGGCAAACAGTATGACATTAGACAACTGCTGGAACAGGGAGTAATTGATCAGTCAGTATATGACCAATACCGTACACGCAGAATCACACTCTCTCAGTTCACCAATATCATCACCCACAAGACCAAAGGCACATCAACATCCTCATCAATGACAAGAACGTCAGAGCAGGAGTTGGAAGAGATTACCGTCACCAGCCCGGATGGGTCCTTACACGTAGTCATCATTGACAAGACGACTGGCGAACAGTATGACATTAAGCAGTTGCTGGAACAGGGAGTAATTGATCGGTCAGTTTATGACCAGTACTCTAGCCGCAGTATCACACTCTCTCAGTTTGCCAATATCATCACCCACAAGACCAAAGGCACATCATCAGTTACAAGAACATCAGAGCAGGACTTGGAAGAGGTTACTATCACCACCCCTGATGGATCCTCACGCTTAGTTATCAATGACAGGAAAACTGGCAAACAGTATGACATTAGACAACTGCTGGAACAGGGAGTAATTGATCAGTCAGTATATGACCAATTCCGTACACGCAGAATCACACTCTCTCAGTTCACCAATATCATCACCCACAAGACCAAAGGCACATCAACATCCTCATCAATGACAAGAACGTCAGAGCAGGAGTTGGAAGAGATTACCGTCACCAGCCCGGATGGGTCCTCACACGTAGTCATCATTGACAAGACGACTGGCGAACAGTATGACATTAAGCAGTTGCTGGAACAGGGAGTAATTGATCGGTCAGTTTATGACCAGTACTCTAGCCGCAGTATCACACTCTCTCAGTTTGCCAATATCATCACCCACAAGACCAAAGGCACATCATCAGTTACAAGAACATCAGAGCAGGACTTGGAAGAGGTTACTATCACCGCCCCTGATGGATCCTCACGCTTAGTTATCAATGACAGGAAAACTGGCAAACAGTATGACATTAGACAACTGCTGGAACAGGGAATAATTGATCAGTCAGTATATGACCAATACCGTACACGCAGAATCACACTCTCTCAGTTCACCAATATCATCACCCACAAGACCAAAGGCACATCAACATCCTCATCAATGACAAGAACTTCAGAGCAGGAGTTGGAAGAGATTACCGTCACCAGCCCGGATGGGTCCTCACACGTAGTCATCATTGACAGGACGACTGGTAAACAGTATGACATTAAGCAGTTGCTGGAACAGGGAGTAATTGATCAGTCAGTTTATGACCAGTACTCTAGCCGCAGTATCACACTCTCTCAGTTTGCCAATATCATCACCCACAAGACCAAAGGCACATCATCAGTTACAAGAACATCAGAGCAGGACTTGGAAGAGGTTACTATCACCGCCCCTGATGGATCCTCACGCTTAGTTATCAATGACAGGAAAACTGGCAAACAGTATGACATTAGACAACTGCTGGAACAGGGAATAATTGATCAGTCAGTATATGACCAATACCGTACACGCAGAATCACACTCTCTCAGTTCACCAATATCATCACCCACAAGACCAAAGGCACATCAACATCCTCATCAATGACAAGAACTTCAGAGCAGGAGTTGGAAGAGATTACCGTCACCAGCCCGGATGGGTCCTCACACGTAGTCATCATTGACAGGACGACTGGTAAACAGTATGACATTAAGCAGTTGCTGGAACAGGGAGTAATTGATCAGTCAGTTTATGACCAATACCGTACACGCAGAATCACACTCTCTCAGTTTACCAATATCATCATCCGCAATTCCAAAGTCACATCAACATCACCATCCATGACAAGAACTTCAGAGCAACAATCAACATCATCATCCATGACAAGAACTTCAGAGCAACAATCAACAACATCATCAATGACAAGAACTTCAGAGGAGGAGTGGGAAGAGATTACTGCCATCTCTCCGGATGGGTCCTCTCGCGTAGTCATCTTTGACAGGAAAACTGGAAAACAGTATGACATTAAACTGTTGCTGGAACAGGGTGTAATTGATCAGTCAGTTTATGACCAGTATCGTACACGCAGAATCACACTCTCTCAGTTTACCAATATCATCATCCGCAATTCCAAAGTCACATCACCATCCATGACAAGAACTTCAGAGCAACAATCAACATCATCATCCATGACAAGAACTTCAGAGCAACAATCAACATCATCATCAATGACAAGAACTTCAGAGGAGGAGTGGGAAGAGATTACCATCACCGCCCCAGATGGGTCCTCACGCTTAGTCATCTTTAACAGGAAAACTGGAAAACAGTATGACATTAAACTGTTGCTAGAACAGGGAGTAATTGATCAATCAGTTTATGACCAATACCGTACACGCAGAATCACACTCGTTCAGTTTGTCAATATCATCACCCGCAATACCACCCATACATCCAGTGTCTCCATCACACTGGCCACCCCTCTTGAAACAGTGGGTGAACTAGACCCTGTGGGTGCCGTCTTTGACACCGAAACCCTGGAGAAGATATCTATTACAGAGGCACTGAATCGTGGTCTGGTGGACTGTATCACTGCCCAGAGACTGCTGGAGGCCCAGGCTTGCACCGGGGGCATTGTTGATCCAAGTAATGGCCGTAGGCTTGGCATCCAAGAGGCATCCCGCCAAGGCATAATAGATGACAACATGGCCTCTAGGCTAAAGCCTGCCCAAAAATCCTACATTGGATTTGAAAATGTCAAAACCAAGATGAAAATGTCTGCTGCCCAGGCCTTGAAGGAAAAGTGGTTACCATATGAGGCAGGCCATAGGTTCATGGAGTTCCAGGTTGTGACAGGGGGGCTCTATGACCCTGAGCTTGGTTGTAGAAGGACCCTAGAAGACGCATTGAGGATTGGCTGGCTGGATGGCAGATCAGCCCAGAAGCTCCAAGACACCAAACAACATGCAAAGATCCTCACATGCCCCAAGACCAAACTAAAGATCTCTTACGTGGAGGCTATGAACAACAGCTTGATTGAAGAAAACACCGGGGTGAGGATGCTTCAGGCTGCCTCCGTGTCCTCCAAAGGAATCAGCAGTCCCTACAATTTCTCCTCTGCACCAGGCTCCAGGAGTGGCTCCCGGAGTGGCTCCCGGAGGGGAAGTGTGGACCTTGGCTCTCCCTCCTCCCCCTCCCTCTCCCCCTCCTCCCTAGACCTGCCCTCATCCTCACTCCACCGCTACAGTAGCACTAGCACCAGCTATAGCCGCTCTTTCAGCTCCAGATCCATGTACTGATGACATAACCAATGTCATGCTCATTGCCTTTACCTATAAACTCAAACTCAACTCAGTCAACTCACTGACCCTATAGGGCTTTCATCAGAGTATTAATGTAAAATGAAAGAAACGACAATCAGTATGGGTGGGTTGTGTGTGGATGAATACAGTACAAATAAAATGTGTATTTCTTTTTTTGGGGGGGGTTTTGTCAATTGCTACCGTATACTTACGGGAAAATATAGCTTAAAATGTTTTGTAAAAGAATGAAAAGTACTACAAATATAAATTGTGTGGAAGTAAAATGAGAATATAAGAGAAAACCATCTTGCAGTGTTGGATTTGAAAAGGAATTGTTTACATGAATTGGCTGAAACAAGGCCTAAAAGTTCTGGTCAAGTCAGTTACTTACCGTTTCAATAAGTACGTTTTATATGTTTTTTTTAAACAGTTACATAAAACTTTATTTTCATTTAAATCTTCAATAGCTTTAAAATTCCTAGTATTTGTGCAGAAAGGGATGAGAGATGGTGTTGCGTAAATGCTTGTCATGAGCTTAACTTTGGTGTGACATTTTGTAAGGTGAATCTGGTGTTCTGGTGTTCAGCACTGCTTTGTAATAGGGTTTCTTTATCTGAGAAATAAAGATTTATCTTTTAATCTTGTCAACTGGTCCATTCATATAGTGGAATAATTCAACCAACTGTTACAGTATATCATTAAAAACATGGTTAGGCCACAATTACATTTCTTTTTTGGTTTTAATATCAAGTAGTGATAGTCAGTAGCCAGTAGTCTTTCTACCCTACAGCAAGTAGGCAGTTGTTAATAGTATATATATATATATATATATATATATATATATATATATATATATATATGTAAAAGTTAATTATTTACCTTAAAGGAGTAGTTCACCCCCAAAATGACTTTTTTTCTATTGATTACTCATGCCATGCGACGTAATCAGTGGGGGTACATTTATCATAATCAATATTTGTCTTAGCAACGCGACAAATACAAAAACATATTATTGGACTCAAGTCTCCATGTTGTCATTTTGGGGGTAAACTACTCCTTTAATTATGTAAAAATAATAATCAGAAAATACATATCTCAAAATATTAGAATATTATACGAGACCAATCAAATGAGGATTTATAATGGAGAAATGTCAACCTTCTGAAGTTGCTTGAAGTCCATGGTGAGGTTTCTTCAGTCTGTGATGATTTGGGATGATATGGAATCTGGCTGCTTCCATTGCGTTTTTACACAATGTTTTGAGACCTGTAACAGAGTAGAGTTTAGATTCTATAATAGCAAAACAAATTGCAAATAGCTCAAGAACAGCTTGGCCTCCTCACACAGAGATACTGCTGGTCTTTTAAGTATATCAAATGCAAATGTAATAAAACATATACATACAGTACATACGGTGTACATACATATACATAGATTTGTTTTGTGTGTATGTGTAACCATGGCAGAGAGAGTGAACAGCTCAGTTATTCTGACTATGCCACCTTGGGGATGTTCACCCAAAGAACAAGGCTATTTAAAAAGGGCTAAAGCTTTATAGCACATATTCATATTGTAAAATAAAGGGAGCAGAGACGTGCATGAAGATGAACAAAAGAAAATATTTATTCAAAACCAGGCACTATATTAAAACATTACTCTCTCTTTCTCTCTCTCTCTCTCTCTCTCTCTCTCTCTCTTTCTCTCTCTCTCTCTCTCTCTGCCAAAAGCATAGACCAATTGAAGTTGCTGTTAAAAGAAGCCATTTGATTATTAATCAATTAAAATCAAGTGGCAGTTGGGTTATCACAAGTAGACAAAATGCTAAATCACAGGAGAATAAAATCTCACTGTTGTGAGTTTATAGATCGTCTATTTTCTGAGAGTTTGTGTAGATAGAAAAAGAGCAGACCAAGTAGGCCTACAGCACCAATGGTCAAGTTGACTAAATATTGAGAGTTTAAAAGGTTAACTGAAGCATGAATCCAACAAAGATAATGTATGTCAAACAAGTCGATGAAGCCATCTATGAAATATAGGCTATGACAATTTTATACAATATGTAGTGGGGGGTCCCAGTGCTTATCGTGTGCAGAATTTACAAAGCTGACAGCATTCGCCTACTGCACATAGCTTGGGTTACTGGGGAGGTTTTAACCTAAAATATGCTAAAAACAAACAAACAAACAAACAAACAAACGCTTAGTTTGTCATCAATACTGAAACAACGGGTGGTGGCCTGAGGAACATCATGGCCTAAACTCAAAAAGGCCTAAGCTGAAAAAAAGAAAGAAGAAATGTCCACCAATAAACATAGACCTACTGTACATATTTTTTTTTTACAATAATCTTGCTATTTCTACTGATGCGTTTTTGTTATTAACAAGGATGATGTGAAGGTGCAAAATGATCTATGAAAATATGAACTGTGGTTAAATTGACAATAATTGAAAAGACCACACTGGTTCTCTGAGAGAAATGGTTGGTTGGCATTACATACATTATTAGATTGATTAGATTAGTGATCTTGGGTCGAAATTAAAGGATTTGCATTTCACTAAAGATTTTGTAAATATTTTCTAAAAAGGGGTGTCATCATTCAACATAGACTTTAAACATAAATGAGAACTTGCATATTTCTCTCTGCAATCACACAACTTTTATTTTGAAAAATAGGAAGGAAGTTCATGCTTGTGCATGCTACAGATTGCACAGCACTAGTTACACTGTTATTATCGCTCTTGGAAATATTATCATTACAATAGTAATATTTCGGTGTTGCTGTCGGGGAGATGGCGTTCAGGAGGTGAAGAGGATCCCATTGTTTTGGATCTGAGTCTTTTAGATTCCATAAACAAAGCTGGGTTGGTGACATTTGTAACGTTAGCTTGCTAGCTGGCTTGCTAGCTGGCTTGTGTGTGTACACTACAGTCCAGTTGTCAACAAGCTATAGTGACAGCAGCGACCTGCAGACTGGACAGCTGATCTGCTCTTCTACACACTGTGGTTGACACACCAGTGACACCCAGCTGTGACAAAGGTAGGGGCATTTTCCTGTCAACAGCAAGCTTTGTCATTCATTTAAAACAGTGGTTTTCAACCAGTGGTCCGGGGACCACCAGTGGTACTGGTACTCGAGGGGGTTCCAGGTGGTCCCCTGCTAAATGATGGAGAGTTGGTAACCAAATGGACCCTTATAGAGCTTTAACTCTTGAGAGTGTAGCCTTATATGGGGCTTTTAAGCCGTGACATCATTTTGTAGGCAGAGGAGAACTCTGCCCCCAGAGCATTTTCTGTCCCTCGCTATTTCAACAGATCCGAGACAAAATTAACGACTAAAGTATAATTCTAACACTTTCCTTTCAACAACAAAGAGAAGAAAATGTGAAAATAGTAAAAAGATTCACGGAAACTGGGGGCAGAAATTCTCCTCTGCCTACAAAATGATGTCATACTTAACAGCCCCATAGGGTCGATTTAGCCCCAAGTTGCATTTTTTTAATTGGTTGAATAGGGTTGCAATACCTCCCATAGGTAGCCAATGCATCAAAGCATTTTTTTGCTATCTGATTGTATTGAACAACGTCAAACTCACCAATATTGGGGCTGTTTGGAAAGCTTGGAGTAGCCTATCCTCTTTCTATCTGCAAAGTGTTTGTTTCATAAAAACCCAACATATGTTATGAGCTACTTTCTATCAAGAAATTCTGTTCAGGTGATTATTTTTTCTAAGTGCTGCAGTTTGGAAGCACTCGTGGAAAGCCACTCAGTGGTCCTGTGTACTAAATGTCACATAGCCTAATGCTGGAGGCAGCGGGACATCGCGTTATAGAAGACGAGCGCTTCCAAAGTTCAATAAAACATGTCTTCTCGGATGTATTGACAGATATAACTCCTATAACATGTCTACGCTGGGTTTTTATGAAACAAACACTTTGCAGATAGAAAGAGGATACTCCACGCTTTCCATACAGCCCCAATATTGGTGAGTTTGACGACAATCAGATAGCAAAAAACTGTTTTGATGCATTGGCTACCTATGGGAGGTATTGCAACCCTAGATTCAACAGATAAAAAAAAAAAAAAAATAGTAACTACTAAGTAAAGTATATAAATAAAAAGATCTTGAGTAAAAGTGCAAAAGCATTGGCATCAGAATATACCTAAAGTACCAAAAGTAGGAATACTCATTATGTAGAATGTCCCATTTTACAAGTTCAATATGTATTCAAATCTTTTGAAAACAACTGATCTACAAGTTCATGGCTATCGGCTATTTTCAAATAGTAAAGTATATAGAGGGCTGGTTAATGTACGTTTTAGTTACTTCAAAGTAACTAGTAACTAAAAATGTTAAAGAATTATAGTGAAGTAAAAAGTACAATATGTGCCTCTCTGAGATGTAGTGGAGTAGAAGTAGAAATACTGGATAAAAAAATGCAAATACTCAAGTAAAATGTAGGCTACTTATAAGTACAGTACTTGAGTAAATGTACTTAGTTACTTTCCACCCCTGACTGGATGACAAATTTAATCAGCGTGGTGGTCCCATATACATCCAGATAGTTTCCCTCCCTTTTCTTTTATTCCTAAGGCGGCTAAATGCCTAAATTGTAAGGCTATTGGCTGACAGACAGCTGTCAAATGGTCTTAAAGTTAGGTATACTAGACCTTACCCGTTCGAATATATAGAAGTATGAGGATGTATTTGCTCCACATAAGTTTTCTATACCCGTTGGAAGATGAGACACATCACCCGTTGAGAGAGAGAGAGAGAGAGAGAGAGAGAGAGAGAGAGAGAGAGAGAGAGAGAGAGAGAGAGAGAGAGAGAGAGAGAGAGAGAGAGAGAGAGAGGCCAAATTATGCGTGGGGCTACAGATCCCATGGCCTGGAGGAACGGGCCGTAACCCTGACAACAGGCTGTAGAGCTCAGAGTGAAGAAACGCTAAAAAATCGCTAGAATTTGGGAAAAATGAAATTCGGGCTCCGTCATCGTGTGTATAATGCTAATGACCAATGCCATGTTAAATTTGAGATCAGTCGCTGAAGCGAGTGAATAGATAATGCATTTTGTGAGTGACTGACCTCATCTCTAAAATTATATGTAGGATAGCAGTGATGTCATTACGTGCGCATCCCGCATCAAAAACTCATTCAAGTCGCCCAGGGACTCATTCATGTCATGGTCCTGGGATCCCGGGGAAAATAGCCGATCTACAAGCTCACAGCGCTCGAAAACATTGTATTGAGGTCAGACCGTCAGGACTCATAAAACTTTTCTGGGACCCATTTGAATGACCACCTGTGGGTCCCGGGACCCATTACATTGAAAACCAAGTAACATCACTGATATAGGGTTGTCAGTTGTCACGATTATGACATTTTACATGACGATTAATTGTCAATTAATTGCATCGCGACGCGTTGTGAGCTCTCAACATAGAAACGATTATGACGATTATGAAAAAAGAATTGTGATTACCTCAAATAATTGCGATTAGACGATTATGTAATAATTGTGACAGCCCTATATACTGTATAAATGTCCTAGCAAGGAGTTGCACTCTTTCTCTTTCATGAAATGTAACATAACCATCAAGGAGTTTTGGTAATAATATTGTAAGACATGTGTCTGTGTTCAGGTGAAAAACGATGGCTGACGACCCCCAGAGAAACTTCCGTTCTGCCTATTATGAGAAAGTGGGCTTTCGTGGAGTGGAGGAGAAGAAATCACTGGAGATTCTGCTCAAGGATAACCCCCTTGGTACGAAACAGTTAGAATTAACCAATGTATTGTAATAATAACCCCCTTGTGTTGTACCAAAAGTACCCATTATGCAGAAGGTCCTATTTCGCATGTTTTTAAATGTATAAAAGCTCAAAGTGACGCGTTGTGAGCTTGTAGATCGTCTATTTTCAAATTGCCAAAGTATATACGGTAGGTCTGAAGTGGTTTTACAATAATAAGTAACTAAAGTTTTCAAATAATTATGGTGGAGTAAAAAGTCAAATATTTGCCTTTGAGATGTAGTGCCTTTAACAATGTCCTTAGGCAAGAAGTAAAAGCTCTTCTACCATCCAGTTTTCCATTTGGAGGGCAGTGTAACATCAGGCTCTGTCAGCCATGGTTATTCTAGGCTACCAATTAAAAGGCTGTTTTAATGCATAGTTGCTAATTATTTTACATGGTGCCAGTGCCAGACATGTACAAGGCTGACAATTAACATTTAATCGACATATCAGTAGTATAATGAGTTCAACCCCAGCCTTTCTCTTAGCTTTCTCCTCATTCCAGATTCCACAAAACATGTGAAATTGGCCTCTGGTTTGCATGCATGCATTCATTGTGGGTGTGTTTCATCATTGATGGCTTGTTGATTGATTTGTAAATTACTGGGACCACAATGAAGATACATGTTTTATATTATTACAATATTAGTGTTCAATGTTTGTGTTTGTGTGTTTGGTATAATAGATGTGGAAAAGCTGAGTACTTTCAGTCAGAGGTTCCCTCTCCCTTCCATGTACAGGATTCATGTGTGGAAGGTACTGCTAGGTAAGACGTACACTACACACACACACACACACACACACACACACACACACACACACACACACACACACACACACACACACACACACAGTGCCACAAAACATGCCAACCTTCTCATTGAGATTTCTTTTCATTTAGCTTACCAATGAGACAATAACAGTAATTTTTTAAGCCACATTTCTAAACAAACCATTTGGCTTTGAACGTTGGAACATATAAATAAAAATCAAACCTCGGTTCGAAGTGAAGCGGTGAACTTTTATTCTATGTATTCTAGAGCTATGAACTCTGTATATACATTCGGTTCGAAGTGAAGCGGTATGTGTTCTAGAGTTCCAGAGCTCAGAATTCTGAATTCTGAATGATTTTATCTGGAGGGCCGAATTGTCATGTGAAGCTTGACCAATCCTCAAAGTATGGTCTCATTGGTCATTTTTAATCATCCAATCATCAGACCGGGACGGACACTACACACATATTCTGGACGTACAGGACAGATAAAACCTGTTCATTCTGGATTGAAATGACCATATATGGATGTGGGGGACACACATGGGACACACAAAGCCACTCCTTGGAAGCGGCTTTCACTGCTTCAAAAAATACATTTCTGTTAGCCTTTTAGGCTTTGTAAACATTAATTGCACAGGCCAGATATGACAGTTATCTTGAATAGAAATAGAAATTACTGACAAGTGAGCGGTACCAATAATACGAATACATAGTGCACTATGGCCAAGACTTTAAAAAAAATCTCTAAAACATCAGAAATGGATGACTACAAGCTCACAACATGTTGCAGTTCATGTCACAATCATTACATAATTGCTTGATTGAGATAATCACAATTATTTTATATAATCGTCGAATAGTTTCCATTCATCTGTCTAAATGTATCAGTTGGTAAAATAACGTAATCACAACTCATCACATCGCGATAATAAGTCCAGTGCGATCATCAAGCTGTTATGTACTAATTGTGACATGCCTGCTCAAATGTCTGTCTGTCTGTCTGTCTGTCTGTCTGTCTGTCTGTCTGTCTGTCTGTCTGTCTGTCTGTCTGCAGGCATCCTGCCACCCCACAGTGACTCTCATGCTCTGGTGGGAGCATACAGGAAGGAACAGTACCAGGACATTCTGGAGGCCCTGGAAGTGATGAGGTTCATCAGCTCCTCCACACCCACCAGCCACGTCTACCTGCGCATGTTCCAACTGGAGAACATGATGCTCCCACGACGCTCTGAGACCTTACCCCCCGTAAGGACGCTTTTTGCTTCTCATATACAGTATAGCTTGAACCCAATACAACATGGCACCACGTCTCCATTGAACTCAGGGGACGCAGCCGCTATGTTCTATTTGGTTTTGAACTGTGTTCTCAGGCTTGATTTAGACAGGATAGTGTGCGGTTTTCATCATTCAGGGTGTCTTATTTTTTAGCTGATTGTTATGTAAATACATATTATTGGATTGCCATCTTCTTATCACCCAAAATGAATATTAATTCCAGGTGTAGCTCTTAGGCAGCTAAAAACTGTGCTGAAACAGCACTAGGGCATTCAATTTGTCTGATTACTTTTGGTCCCCTAAATCGTGGGAACTTTGGGGATTTTTTTCAGGTCCAAAGAAGGGTATCACACTGGAAAATTATTATCTGCTGAATGTTTGGCCGATTGATAGTTTATTTAGATCCTGTAGATAATCCGTATCCAAGTGATTTAAAATTGGTTTTTAATTTACATAGAAATTGTTTGATATGAGGACTATATCAATTGAAATGTTACTGCACCATACTTTTGAAGTGGCAAGCCTTTCTCTGTTCTAATCTGCC
Organism: Nannobrachium achirus; assembly: GCF_963921795.1. Classification (NCBI taxonomy): domain Eukaryota; kingdom Metazoa; phylum Chordata; class Actinopteri; order Myctophiformes; family Myctophidae; genus Nannobrachium; species Nannobrachium achirus. The sequence goes on from NC_137810.1 coordinate 32,641,246, forward strand.
AATGCTGTTCATCACCTCACAAACGTAAGTTGTTTGATAGTGATTGGTTTTTATTTCACTGCTGTACTGTAGCTTGTGATATCACTGGGGTCGTTCTTCTGTTCCAGGAAGAGGAAGATGAGGACTTCCTGTCCATCAGCCGGGCCATGGAAGAAATTATAGATGACCCCGTTGACTGCTATTGGCTGATAAAGTGCTTTGTCACTCAGTTCAACACCAAGTTTGGAGACTCCATACCCCATCTGGTAAGTGACACATTTTGCTTAAGCGTGTGAAATGTCGATGACTTTCAATGGCTAAGCCATAAAGTCAAACTACAGTGTCAGAGTCACAAAGTTATTTGTGTGATACTCTTCAAGGACTGTAGATGATTGTTATTATAATGTATACAATTATTTATACATTGTATCGTCATGTTTTATTGGACTAATTTACTTTTTAACAAAAACAAAAAAGGCCCACTGTGTTTTTTCCATTTACTGGAAAAAACACAGTGGGCCTTTTTTGTTTACGTTAAAAAATAGAACAAAATGTGTTATGAAGCTTGCTGAGCACAAATGTGACATAAACTCATAAATGAGATTTCACACTTTAAAAAGTATGAATTAAAACCAGAGACAACAGAGACATGCGTATACAACACTGTTTCTCAACGTTGGGTCCAGGGACCACCAAGGGTCCAAATAAACCCTTATGGGTCTGTAAACACTGAGGATTTTACAGTGTGGTGTATGTACACAGAGTTACAGACCTCTTAAGGGTCCATTTGGAAGTGCATCACATGACATCATGGTTCTTACTACTCTTTTGTCTTTGTCTTCAGCCAAAGAGTCTGGAGCACTATCTGAGCCAGGAGGAACCTCGTCTCTTGGAGCACCTGAAGAACACGGGCACACTGGCTCTGCTGCCCTATGGGCTCTGGTTCAAGCGCTGCTTCGCAGGCTGCCTGCCTGAGTCCAGCCTGCAGAGGTTGGTGTGTTGCTAACAGGGGGAATCTGGCCGAGGGGTGCCTGTTGCACCCCTCGACCAGGGGTACAACTATTCGATTTAATCAATTATAGAAAATAATCTATATTTTAATAAATAATCGATTAATAACCGTTCCCTATTTTGGGCAGGTCATTTAAGGCAAAACATATTTTTTAAATACCAAAACTAGTGAAATTAGGCGATATATAAGCTCACGTGTTGACGTGCTCACGACAAGTTGGGATATTCTTTAAATGTCAAAACACGCTTCTCGATTAATCCAAAAAGTGATCGATAGAATAACAATTCTATTCGATTATCAGGCCAAAAATTGGTCGCGAATTGGCTTACTGCCACTAAAGTTTGTATGTACCTGTATTTAGAAGTCATGTTTTGACTAGGTAAGAACTTGCTTGGATTGTTCCGTTTAGTGGTCTCTTTGTTTCTCAGAGTGTGGGACAAGGTGTCCAGTGGCTCTTGTAAGATCCTGGTGTTTGTCGCTCTGGAGATCCTGCTCAGCTACAAAATTGTGCTGTTTGGCATCAGCCGGCCAGAGGGCGCTGTGAACTTTTTGTGCAATGTAAGTGAACGAACAGCAAAACACATCATGATATTACAATATTACAACAAAGAAATGCTCCCCTATTACTGTATGTCTGTAGTTATAACCTGTGGCCTCTCGGCTTATCTTCCCATTCATTTCCCTGACAGATACCACAGGAAAACACCGATGCCATTGTTACCAAAGCCATCGACCTCTGGCACAAATACTGCGGTACACCCATGCATTCTGTATAGTTTTACGGAGATCTTGATGTCCAACATCTGTGACCAGAGACAATGCACTCCCTGTGTTGCGCTTGGACCCTCCGGCCACAGGTTGCTCTGCTAGGGGAAAACCTGGAGATCTATTACGCACATCATCCTGCAGGCTTTGAAACTGGAAACTAAGTCAGTGTATAATAAATAGGGATGTCCGATATTATTGGCCGATATTAGCATAAAGATTTATATCGGAAAATATATATATTTCTTTCTTTTTATTAAATATCGGTTATCGGTAAAAAGGTCAATATCGGACATCCCTAATTTGTTGGCAGGCACTGTCTCATATTGATGGCAGTCACTTCACAGCCTTGTCCAGATTAATTTCTTTGATAGAATGTGTGATATTTGGAAAGGAGCAGGAGATGGCAAACATGGACTAATGCCTGGACAGCTTATGCTGCTAATGTGCAGCAATAGATGCTCAAGCAAACTAATTAACTGTTTGTGAATGTCATTGTGATGCCTGGTAATGATGGGACCTGAAGATCCACATAGATGAAGAAGTTGTCTTGTTTATATTTCAAATAAAGACGTATTTTACCTTAGCTAGTTGTGCGGGTTCCATCTCTCAAACAATGATGGGCAAACACAAATTATTTAAAACTTCTTGTGTTTTTAATACATTTCCTTCTTTAAAGAAACTGCATACATCATAGAAGACTCACAATAAGTTAACAATCACATGCAGTTTTCCATTTTACAAAACAAACTTTAAAATGTTTAAAGTCTCACCTTTGTTGCTTTATGTACATATCTTATAATTCTGAGGATGACATTTGTCTTTGTGGAAACTTCAAAAATGTACAAGTGACAGTAATATAACTGACTCCTGTACGCGCGCACACACATACACACAATTCCATTCCATTCCTCAACTGTGTATGCATTGTAAACAATTAACATTTGGATGAAAGGTGATAATGTCATTTTCATATTTTATACTACCATGGTGTTGTCTCAGTGTACAGACAAACTATGATGCACAAAAAAAGTCAATACACTATGATTAATCTCAACCGAGAGTTTGGCAACATGATAATGTGTCTACAGATAACTCACTGTATCAAATGCAACAATTACATTTGGCAATGGTTTGTAATCCCTGTGAACACTACTGTAGGCACAGTGACAGTGGGGTTGCAGCTAGGGATGGGACCATATGAAAATGTCATGTCACTTACGATATCGTAATAATCTAAATATCCCCAACATCCATTATCCTGGGGCGGAACATTTGCCAAAAAATAGCCGATCTACAAGCTTGTCAAAGAAATTTGGTGGAGTGAAAAATACGATTATTGTGAGAGTTTTTTATCATATTAAACAATAATAACGATTATCGTCCCATCCCTAGTTGCAGAACTCTCGTTGACAAGCTACCGCTGAGACATATTCAGGGTTACAACAGTTGACAAATGGCTTTGGTTTTTAGAGCGGGTAGCGAAGCTGTCTGAAATGTCCCAGGTGATTGAGTTCTTGAATTACAGCCAAAAGGCTAGCGACCTAAAACAGACAAACTTGATGTCACTAATAAGTTGGTTGCTGTGTATATGAAATCTTAATGTTATACTGTACTGGATTTGTTTTGAAGAGTGCATTTGGATTTGATTAGCACCATGGGATCTTTTGGCTTACAGCTGCAATCAACCGCAAACATTTTCTGTATTTTACACTGGGAGATAACGGGATGTTGCAGATCTGTGGAATGAAATTGGAATGTGCCCAACGCAAAACTTTCCCATGAGGGGAAAACATGTCTACATGTGAAATGGGGGAGGGGGGTTCAATACGTGACATAAGTCAAGAAAACAACCCCCTGACTGTTCCACCAAGAACTCCAGTTCTTGATATTCTAGTTGGCATGTATTCTGTATCAGAAGTCCTGCTTGAAGTACCAAAATGTAAAAAAAGAAAAAGTGCAGCAAAGTAAACATCAACACCCCCTCACCATAAAAAAATGACAAAAACAAAATAAGTCCATACAATCTCCACTCGGGGGAGAAGCCAGTCAAGTTTTCTTTTTTTCTTCTCCACAGCATTGTCTGTTAAGAGTGCGCTCTCCGCAGTCCCATGTCCTGCAACGATACAGTAAGAGTGCACAAGGTGCACTGGACTGAATTAATGTTGTTTATTTCCAGTCATCAGTTCGGAGTCAATGCTAAAAAGTAGCAGTTCGCAAGTTCCAGGGGCAGCAGGTAGCAGTCCAGCACTTGAGGCTTGTGTGTGGGAGTGTAAAACACCTTGGCCGAGGTCTGACTGAATTTATTTATGGCCGATGAAACCTGCAATGGGGATAGACGAGTTATTACATAATCAATAGAGCTTGTAGAGCTTTTCACCAGCCAAGCATAAAGTAACAAGTAATGTATGACAAAGAGGGGGGAAAAAGGAATGCAAATACTGTACCTGGTCAGATGTCGACTCGATTCGTGCACCTCCATCTCTGTGCTTTTAAATTCATTAAGTTCCTTGCGTATGGCAGCCTAAACAGGACACACAGAGCCAGGTTATATCAAAACATACTGTACATCCAAAACAACTGAATATCTGTGAATAGGTACTAAATACTGTAGAACAGTGGTGCTCAACGTGGGGTCAAGGCCCGGGGACCCCCATGGTCCCTGAGTCCCCAGCTAAAGGAATGATATTCAGGAACCAAATAGTCCATTTGATTCAATTTGTACACACTTAAGAGTTAAATTAACATGGAGGCATTGTACTGTGTACCGGTAGATTGGTTCAAGAGATCACAATTCGACAATTGTGGGTGTCATATCAAACTGGAGGTCCTTGAAATTAAAATGTTTGAGAACCACTGCTGTAAAAGTTACAGTATGTGTTTTACCTTATCCACTGCTGTTAGCCGTGTCCAGGGCTTGTCTGCCCGCCTGTCATAGTCCTGAGCCTCTGCTACCTCCACATAATCATTGAAGCGGATCAGAATCTTTGCCTCCCTCAGCTCCTCTACCGTGGGCCTCTGGCTCAGCTGGAGGGTGAAACACAGAGGAGAGACAATGTATCCATCAGTGGTGGAAAGTAATTGAGTACACCTGCTCAAGTACTGTACTTAAGTACCATTTTGATGTGTTTTTACTTTACTGGAGTATTTCCCATTTGGTACTCCCAACTATATTTTGATGCCAATACTTTTGTACTTTTACTACATTTTGAATACCATGCAGAGTATTTCTACATGGTGGTATTGATACTTTTACTCAAATAGAACATTTGAGTACTTCTTCCACCACCTGCAAATCATCCCAGTGCTAAACCAGCTGCATGCCATGGAACGCTCGCAGAACACAGTGAGATGAGAACACAACACACAGCTGCTCCCATAAAGGTTAGTAGACCAGCCATTCCCCACGTGGATAATGGTATATTGCATTTGGGCCCCCAAATGATTGCCAAAACATTAAGACTTTAATGATAATATAACATTAAAGGAAGGTAGTATGCAGATAGTATTCATCGTGTTAATGAGCGTTTGTTCAGTAACCGGAGTCTCCCCATCTTCCCATCTCTTTAATCAACAGAAAATAAATGTTCAGGTACAGTAGCTGACAACATTTCAGACATTATTTATCAGCTTCATTTGTATAGTGTTCCAGTTCCAAAGCTGTCTGCTAATTTCTTTGATCTAATTTCACTTGTTTAATCTGTATCCTGTCTGAGTTCTCTATCCTGACCCGAAAAAGCATTTTCTTTTTAATTAAGAGCTGAAGAGACAAGGAGGCTCCTGCTACTCGGGTACCACGAAGGGTTAATCCGCCACTGGTGAACAATCTATCCAATATACAGTAGATAATATTGTTGCTGTCGGGCAGAAACCTCTTATCTCCATATTTTACAACATAAAAGTATCAAAAGCTGAGATTGAGCTTGTCAATCTGCTACTTATGCTATTTTAGAATTTGAATCCTGAAAGGTAACAGCTATGGACATATGAGGATTCCACTCGACAGAGATGGCATATTGTACTATATACTGTATACACTGGAAGAAAACAGCAAATGTTCTTGCCAGAGACTTTTGCTGTTTATTTTCATGTTAGCAGGGATGATTTGTGAGCTTTAAAAAAGCACTTTTATTTTCTGTTGGCTGTAGTCACATTTAAGCTGCCAGCACACTTCAAAAGGAGTACATTTTTTCCTGGGTTGCCGAAACAAAAGAATCTCCATGTGGATGAAATTGTTTTATTCTTAATGCTGCTCCAATCTGAGTGCCTAACATTAGACTCTGCCCACTGTATAGTGCTAGAACAGAGATTTTACCACCTGGATATCCACTCTTTATCTCCCGTTTTTATCACCCTCCAACGCGCTTTGACATATTATTTGTCTCAGAGATCTCATCATTTGTGGCAACAGATGCTTTCGTAAGTGGACAAAATGTGTGCCGTCTCTCCATTAATTAACTGCCACCTGGTTGTATTTAGTAGTCCTTCAGAGAGATGCCTCCTAACAGACAACCTTTCTTCTCAAGTTTCTACAGTGCATTGTCAGCAGATTGTGGAAATAAACCAAAATACATCACCTTGAATTTCTGACTAAACACACAAACACAATGTTGGCATTGGTATCATCTGCGGTGACGTTTGGCTTGTTATAAAATCTTGGGGGTGCAAGAACGTGCCAAAAAGAACTTTGGCAAGAGAGTGTGTTAATTTCTTTTCACAGCAATTACATCATTTTGTTCTTACGACCTCGGCTCGCCAAACTTAGTTTCACATAGCTGGTTTGCCCCTGCAGCGCAAAGGTGGCTAATATACCATGAATTAATGTGGTATAGAGAGTGTGTGCGCTCTCTCTCTCTCTCTCTCTCTCTCTCTCTCTCTCTCTCTCTCTCTCTCTCACACACACACACACACACACACACACACACTATTGATTAATTCACAGGGATAATAGATCAACATTACAGAGACAGCTGTGAAGACAATACAATACAGATAGTAGTTGGGACGTTGTCACGTTCATTTAAAATTTAAAGTGAACATCAGTGTGTATGTCACTATGTGGGTGAGTGATCATCGCTCACACACATACAGTACGCGCACGTGAGCATACATAAGCGCTTGTGCCCTTGTTGCATAACCCTTGCGTTGTGATATGGTAACAGGTATAATAGGACCACATTTTTCAAAGAGGCTGCCATCTGAGCAGGAGAGATACGGGTCCCCATGGCAACCACCCTCGCGGCTCCAGCTGGGCTGGTGCGCGCTCGTTTGCCCAGATGTGTGCAGCCTTTTCTCCAATCAAAGCCTCTCCTCCGTCCACCTCCCGCCGTGCCTTACCTTTCTGGTCAGCCGCCGCTTAAGCTCCCTCTTCTCCTCTAGCTCTTCCAGTTCGTTCCGTGCTGGAGGGAGGAGGGAGAGGGAGGAGGGAGATTAATTGATTGATTGATTTAATACTTTATCGTGAGTGAGGCAGAGATCACATACACCAGCAGTTGCCAGCCTCTTGTGGCTCAGGGCCCACTCAAACATCGTAAAAAGCGTTCACAGCCCTCCGATCTGACCACTAAAAGTTAAGTGTTGGGGATTTTCAGAGGAATTAATGTAGTATACTGGAGCAATAAGCCACAAGAGGCATGTGGTTATTTTATAACGGCTGAGAGGTGTGGTGAGACACGCGGCGATACCACAGCAATTAAAGGGAAACCAGCCAATCAGAATCAAGGAATGGACCTAGCCGTTTTAGAATTAGATTTTTTGTTTGCTTGAGCGGTGCTAACCGTTCCTACATCTGGTCTTTTCTGTTTGTATGTATGTCCCGCCCCATCCCACATTGGCCAAGCTTCGAGACACTTAATGAATTTAATTAGCCTGATTTCAGACAGTCCACTCTGTCTCTGAGAGTTGGCGGGTCTATGGGCTGGAACCAGGCTAGAATTTAATCATAAATAGCACCGCTCACTTCAAACTAGGTGTGATCTTCTTTTACATTGTGTTTTTATAGCAATGTTATATTTAACATAAACATAATAGTGTTTTGACAAATATTCACGGACCCACTTGCAATCTCCTCACAGACCACCAGTTGACCCCTGGCCCATGGGATCGCTGGCACGTATACTTAATTACGCGTTGGTGTCTTGTATTGATTTTTTTATGTAGGTTGTGTGTGTGTGTGTGTGTGTGTGTGTGTGTGTGTGTGTGTGTGTGTGTGTGTGTGTGTGTGTGTGTGTGTATGTGTGTGTGTGTGTGTGTGCATGTGCAGACCTACGTTTGAGTATGTTCCTCTGCTCCAGTTCCTCAGCTGTTGGCCGTTGGCTGAGTCGCCTGCCAACAAAACACCATACATGTCAGCATATATCTAACAAGCAGCCTGTTCTGTGTGTGCGTGTGTGTGCGTGTGTGTGTGTGTGTGTGTGTGTGTGTGTGTGTGTTTGATCAGCACAGTGCTTCACTAGGCTTGAATCTGACTTCTAAGTGGTTAAATCCTGCGCAGCCGCCAGGCAAACTCGCTGACGATGCACGAGATATCATTTTTTATGAGGCCTTTACAGCCACTGGGAGCCTCAGATTTACATCCAACTGAACGGACAGTGATTCATGCGACAGTGGGAGAGAAAAGGTTTAGCAAGGAGACCGAGGAAAGAGGAGGGTAGAATCAAGAGGGAGAAAAGGATAAGAAGTCGGGTGTCGCGAATGAGGAAAACAGCTGCCCAACGAGGGAAGGAAAGGAGTGAAAGTACTCTTCTCGCTGGGGTTGTATCACACCTGTGAGTTTCAATATATCGAAACTGATATTTAGAACCAATAACAGATTAACAGACTTTAAGCAATAACAAACATCCTTCCATAAATGTAAAGACTGCTAGGGTCCCTGCTAAGGGCTTGACTGTCAGCGGCTGTCTTAAGCAGCTTGGTCACATCTACGGTGGCCTGCGTATAGCTGGGGCATGAGCACCAAACTAGTACTAGTAACTTAGAAATGTTTACAAAAATCAGTAAAAAAAATGAAACAAAAAAAATGCATTCCAGCCTGGGCCACTGGTGTAGTGGTCCAGGCACCTAGGCCTGGTAATTCGGCCTGGCAGTGTCACAGGGTTGAGTCCCAATCCCGACGACCTTTGCTGCATATCACTCCCCCACCTATCTCCTCATTTCCTGTCAACCTACCAATAAAGGCATAACCCCCCCCCCCCCCCCCCCCCCCCAAAAAAAAGGCATTCCATAAAATAAAATGTCCATCTTTAAACATTGACGTCCTCGCAAGTATAGTAATACAAACGTGTGTGTGTGTGTGTGTGTGTGTGTGTGTGTGTGTGTGTTACGCATAGGGTTATTATCTCACACTGTGGTGGCTCTGTGATTGGACAATATTACGAGTCTCCACGGGGACGTGTGTTTATGTGTGTGTGCGAGTTCCTTGGTTCTTATGTGTGTGTTTGATTGATTGATTATATGACATTGATGGAGAACAGTACAAGTATAGCCAATACAATAGAAATGTAGTACAGTACAAGTACAGTTAAACACCCTGCCTAAAAGGAACACGTTGGAAGTCCTTGGTATTTAATTCATGGACATAACAAAGAGCAAGCAAAGAAAACATTCAATAATATCGCAGTTATAAAAACACTATATGTACAGGATAGGGGAAACTAGGAGGTGAGGCTAAGGTAAGGGGGGGGGGGTGCTCACTTCTCGCCTATCTATGGGAGAAGTGTTAACTCCTCCTGAGTTTTGAAGGATGCCAGCGAGCTACACGTTTTTTAAGGGAGGTAGTCAAGGAATTCCACACCTGGGTGGCATTGTTGTAGAGGGAGAATTTACCCATAGTTGTGTCATTGTGTGCGTTCCCTCTGGTGTTGTGGCTGTGTGAGAGTCTCACCTTGTGAGCTTGGTTCCTATCTGCTGCCGGAACTCCAGCCTCTCCTGGTCTGTCAGCATGGGCAGGATGTTCTTGTCCTCAAGCTCCCTCAAGGATGGACGGTTACCGATCTTGATGGCCAGGGAGTCCTTTCTCAACACCTTCATGGCCAGTGTGCCTGCAGCACGGGTCCACACAGACAGGGAAAATCAACAGGATCTCTAGGCCAGTGGTTCCCAAACGTTTTCATCCCGGGACCCAAACTAGTGAAAATAGCTACAAGCTCACAACACGTTGCTTCGCGCCGTGTTGTGAGCTTGTAGTAGTTTTATTTTTTAAATTTATGAAATACTTTTGAAAAAAAAAAATTTTTTAATTGGTGAAAAGTTGTGCTTTTCTTTTGTTTAAACTTTTTTAAATCTTTTGAAATAAGATATATATAAATATATATAAATACATAAATACATAAATATATATATATATATATATATATATATATATATATATATATTATATATTATATATTATATATTTTTTTTTTAATAAAGGGGGATATTTACACAAATGGGTCCCGACCCACTGTTTGGGGAACATAACCCAGTGGGATTCTTCTCAAATTGATATGTTATTTGGTTGCGAACCGATGTTTTGTGCTAGGGACCAGAAGAGAAGATTTGTGTAAATTAAAGTCTACACATTTTCAAAAACAACATATGTACAAGCAGCTTGCAGCATGCACTGTGAGCTTTGAATAGCCAACGTATAAAATGTAGATACTGGATATCGTGGTTGAAATGATTGTGATACTTTGGCCTGCCTGACAGCGTGTCGCGGGTTCGAGTCCCGTTCCAGACGACCTTTGCTGCGTGTCACTCCGCATCTCTCTCCCCATTTCATGTCAGTCTACTGTCCTATTAATAAAGGCATAAAAGCCCGCCCCCAGACCCCACTTTGAGAACTACTGCCATAACCCACATTTTGGCGAGTTTTGGCGAGAGCAAACAGTTAAAAATCGAGATTTAATTTAAATTTCAAAGAGTGAACAAATGGAATCGAATGGACCCCGTAAGGGACCTTTTGGTTCCATTTGTGCGATCTTAAATCAACACTGAAGATTTTACTGTGCAGTGATTATTTTCCCAGCCCTCTTCCCTCTCATTTTTATAAGCGGACGGATTAAGAGCTGAGCCTGCATAAATAGTTCATATACATAATGGCGCTGCGATCAATAATTCACAACTCTCATCATGAGCCACAGCCCTGAGTGCTTCTCTGGCTCAAGTAGATTTTGCACCTACTGTACATGTGCAGCTCGTGCTTGTGCAAATTAACTCCTTAAACCCTATACAATATGGTTCTCAATGTGAGTGAGGATGACCAAAGACTCTAGCTCAAATCTTTAATTCTGGGGGTCCCCGGCGCCATAACGAGCGTTCGTTCTTTTCCCCAATCCCCGCTAGATGTGTTTGTCTCTTTGTTTGAAAAGGTATAACATTCTCAAAAATATATATTTCTAAAAATACAAATATTTTTTTGGGGAGGGGAAGATTTTCTAGATATACATTCTATGTATATAACGTTTTTACTCGGTCGTGACGCAGAAGAATTGGTTAAACTTCATGGTGGTCGTTTGCATGCTGAATGAACTCAATAACTACAAGTAACACGCCAATGGCGAGTGGCGACCGTCAGGTCAGAGCTTCTAAATACGGCACAAACTTGTCGTTGTGTCTTTGGCCACGGACCATGCAGTTTTTGAGGCGATGCACAGCGGTAACGTGATCTGCCTCTCCCCCCAAACAGACGCAGCTGACTGAGCAGTTGTTGATTAGCGTGACTGACAGACGGACATAGACTCTGCGTTCTCATACTAAATTCTCCCTGATCGTCGCAACAATCTGAAACACTCCATCGCTGACCTCGGTGGACAGACAGACAGACAGACGGACAGATGAACGGACAGACAGACACATACTTGTAAACAGCGTGTCGTCGTCCTCCTCGTCGTCTTCCTCCTCGTCCTCTTCGTCATCATCATCCTCATCCTCATCTTCCTCGTCCTCCTCTTCGTCATGGTCCTTGTACATGCCGGGCATGTCCTCGTAGTCCGCCTCGCCCGGGAGGTTCTCCTTGTCATCGTCACATTGGATCATCACCGTGGGAGCCGAGTGCATCATGGAGCTGGTCGGAGACAGAGAGGCAACGGTAAGGGGGAATGAAGCCATAGAACAGTGACTCTAGGATGGATATTGCAAGTGACCCCCAAATAATTGGCAAAACACTGAGATTTTATTGAAAGTATAACATTCAAAATGTAAAATAAGTTTGTTCTTTACAAAATGTTGTAGTGATACCAATAAATAAGACACCTAGGTTCCATTGATCCAAGGCAGAACACAATTGATTGATTGATCATTAAAATAAACATGCTCTGAAAATGCACATGGCCATAGACAGTATACCGGTACATTAGGGTAACTGACATGAAAACCACTGCCTTACAGTACACCCTGTAAGCAACACAGCTGCAGCTAATACAATTCATAATGGATGTGTTTGATTTATTTAGGTGTGTCAGTGTGTAGTAACTGTCTATGCTCGCACATTGGCACACCCATGGCTCTGGGCACATGTACATCTAACACACCCACCCATCATTAATTGGATTAATGTGCTGCTTATTAACCTGTCATGTGTTTAATCTGAGTTGAAAAGACAAATGATTAAAGCAGCCAAGGATTGAAGAACCTTAAAGCGAAGCTTTATTGATTGTTTTGTTTCGATTATTTCCAGGTCAGCCGCCGTATGAAATGTTTCTTTGTCTGTATTTAGCATTTAACACATTTTGGTAAAAGGACTTTTGGATATTGTTTGCGATGCATATACATTCCAATTCCATAGCAGACATAGGCTATGTCTTTCCCCACTATACATTAGATCTTCTCACAGTGGAGACCAATTTGTTAAAGAACGACTTCACCCATTTCAACCTATCTTATGATTGGTTCTCCCTAATGTTCATAATAAAATGGTACCGTTCTTTTCTACTTGGTCTGTGTCTCAGAGGACGGCTAGGGACACTTCAGAAAGGCACATTGTTTTTTCAAACAAGAGACTCCAGTGGAACACAGAGTGAGTAGACAAAAATGGTACCATCTTATAATGAAATAATGAAATGAAAATGGATGAAGTAATGCTTAATGCAGGGGTCATCAACAGGGGGTCCGGGACCCCTAGGGGGTCCTCAGCGTTACTGCAGGGCGGCCACCACAGCCTTGTGTGATAGGATAATTATTTTAAACTAGACCTTACCCGTTCGAAGATATGTGCTGCAAAATATGTGCAGAGTGTGGGTTATGGGGAAAGTAACTGTAACTGCATGGTGCGTGCGTGATAATATGTGGGAGCATCATAATGTAAGGAGCAGCCCATGGAGGAGTGTATATTTATGATGGATACAAATAATTTAACAGCAAAATTAGGTGAATAGCTTGCTCCACATAATTTTTCCATACCCGTTGGAAGATGAGACACACATCACCCGTTGCATGCGTGACCCATGCAGAGAGAGAGAGAGAGAGAGAGAGAGAGAGAGAGAGAGAGAGAGAGAGAGAGAGAGAGAGAGAGAGACTGCAACATTCCTAACTGTGAGAGAGGTGTGTGTGGGCCCGGGGCTACAGATCCCATGGCCTGGAGGAACGGACCGTAACCCTGACAACAGGCTGTAGAGCTGTAGAGTGAAGAAACGCTAATAAATAGCTAGAATTTGGGAAAAATGAAATTCGGGCTCCGTCAACGTGTGTATAATGCTAATGGCCAATGCCATGTTAAATTTGAGATCATTCGCTTAAGCGAGTGAATAGATAATGCATTGTGTGACCTCTGACTGACTGACTCCTCTAATTATATGATAGATGAACAATTGAACCCTCACATCCCTATACTACGAGGAGAAATTCAGCTTGTAGATCGGCTATTTTTGGCAAATAGCCAATAGTAGTTTGGTGTATAGGTAAAAAAGAGCAGACCAAGTACAGAGTGAAAGGTCAAGTTTACTAAGTAGCCACGATTTATGATTTTAAGTGGCTAAGTGTCAAACAAGTCTATGAATCTATCTATGAAATCAATGAGAATCACCATCACACATTTATACAATATGTAGAGAGGGGGTCCCTGCTGCATCTCTCTCTCTGCTAAGGGGTCCTTGGCCTGAAAACGTTGAAGACCCCTGGCTTAAAGGGTTAAGTGTCTTGCTCAGGGACACGTAGCCATGGAGGCGGGAGGTGACCTGGTGACCTTCTGATTACCAGACAGCCTCTCTACCCACTCAGCTCCTGCTGCCCACATCTCAACAATGGGCTTTAGGTTCAAAATCGGTCAAGTTTCCCATTAAGAATGTTTCTTTCACAGCACGACAATGGACAAGATGCACAGGAGTTAAGGCTCATGGATGGACCCTTTCTCTGACGCCCGCCAAGGCTGCACATTGCACAAAGAACCCAGTAGGTTGTCAAAAGGCAAAAATCACTTTGCCCGGAGCTGCCAGGGCTGACTGGCAGGAAATTAACTGGCCAGGAGACAACCAATCAGAGTGATGGATGTAGAGGTGTGGGGGCGAGGGGGCATCTGACACACATCCATCCATCAGCGCCCATGGGTCAATAACGTAGCGTTTCCCATGTGTGCAGCACTTCTGAGGGCACATGACGTGTGTGTGTGTGTGCGTGCGTGCGTGTGTGGCTGAATGTGTTGTGCTTATTCAGTGACACTAGCTCTCTACATGAATTTCAGCAGTGACCTTGGGAGCAGCTAAAAATAGACCCAAGACCAGACGGGCGAGCATAAAGCCAGAACTACTACAGCTCTGACATCAGTCTGTATTCAGGTACACCCCCCAGGATACAAGACATTCAGCCCTTTCTTAAAGCCCTTCTTAAAGATTATTTTAGGGCATTTGTGACTTATTTGATCGTAGAGCGGAATTCAATCAGAAGGATGGCACAGATACAGATCTTGCCTTTTGTAATTTAATTGATAACAGTGTCTGCTAGATGCCTATATTGCAATTGTAAGGCTTCCACAACCGTCCATTTATGCTCCTAATCTTGAACTGTCTCAATTTGAATCTTAGTCGTCTTACTGTAACACCCGACATACTTAGTTATCCGAAAATTGAAGATCTATGAACTCGCAAATGTGGGCTTGTAAATCTGCAATCTTTTGAATGTTCACCCCAGAAACGGTTGTTAACCATAGGGCTGTCACAATTATTACATAATCGTCTAATCGCAATTATTTGACATAATCGCAATTATTTTTTACATAATCGGCATAATTGTTTCCATTTTGAATCTTTTTTTTTAAGTAAAAAATTGTGGAAATAGCAGATCTACAAGCTTGTAGATCTGCTATTTCCACAATTTTTTAGATCGGCTATTTCCGCTATCAATGTATGTAAATATGAAGTTGTCAAATATGCCTGTCATTTCTTTGTATATTTAGGTTATGTGTCATATCTGCCATGTGCAACTTCAAAGCCTACAAGCCAAACAGAAATGTAATTGTCAACGACAAAAACACGATTAAATCGTTAATCGCAATTATTTGAGCGACAATTAATCGTCATGTAAAATGTCATATCGTGACAGCCCTAGTTAACCATGTTCTCCAAGTATAATCCATGATCCATTACATTTTTACACTAAAAGCTGGCGATCCGGCCGGTCGCCACCATATCTCCACAGCCAGTTTGTTCCTCCTCACCTCTCAAACCTCTTCATGGTGAGGGCCAAGGTCTTGTTGAGCTCCTCGATGATGCGACTGGGGGGATGCAGGGGAATGGGCAGGGTTCCATACTGCATGGAGTGGCCGCCCAGTGCCGTGTGGTGGCCCCTCTGGTATGTGAGCGTGGAGGAGGAGGTCTCCATGCCCCCCGTAGGCACGCAGATCATCAGCTTCTTGGGAGGTAGAGGTGGGGACAGCTTCACCGACATGCACGGTAGCTTCACCGGGGCTCCGTCTGCACCGCGGAGGGAGATCACGAGGATGACGCGTAAACGTATGTTTGTGCAAACGTCAAAGGACTTATAAAAAGACACGTGCAACATCCTAATGTCCACTAAAATGTTTGCTGAAAAATCATCATAAGAAGAGAGATCTGCACACCAAATTACTACCATTAACAGGATTTTATTTAATTCCAATGACGTACAGCAACATCTATTTTAATAAAATAGTCGATTTGGGGGGGAAATGTAAGTGTACATCTGCCATTTTTGCAATTTCTGCAAAAAAACACTATTCGACTATTTAATGTAGTCCATTATAAAAAAAAGAAATATATATATATATATATATATAAGAAGAAAAAGAAAACGATAGTTGCAGCATGGGAATAATACATGTGTATACTGTAAATGCATCTACTGTACAGTATGTGAAGATGAGCACTCACGCACACCTGCCATGTGGTTGGGCAGCCTGCTGAAAGGTTTGGGCGGCAGCGCAGGGGGCTGTTTGTGGACGGCAGGTCTGGAAAGCGTCGACTCAGCTCCATCACCCAGAAACACAGTGGGCTTCTTAGTGGGAGGCCCCTGGCTGGACTTCTGGCTGTGGTCCTGTTGACATGCACCCTCAGCGGCCATCTGGAACTCTGGACCTGTACCACAGGGGGATTAAAGAAACAACCAATCGGAGGTCAGTCGGAATGCGTTGAGGTTAAGAAAACACAAGCCAATCGCTGAGCGCACTGGCCAGGGCCTACCGATGGCTGTTGCTCCTTCCATAAGCTCAGTTCCTTCCGGTTCTGAAAGGCCAGAGCCTAGGATAGGCGAACGACCGTTCTCCAAGTTCACCTCCTCTCTCATAGCTGGACAGGAGCCATCTACACATGAGGGAGAGAGATTAGAGTGATTAGACAGAAGGGAGGGAGTCAAATACACAGGCAAAGCAAACAGGGACAGTCAAATCAGGACAGGTTACATAACTTATTATAGCTTATAACAGTGGTTCTCAAACTTTTTTTTACCTCAAAGGACCCCAGTTTAGTATGCATTAGGCCCCCATTAACCTTCACTCTCTGAGTTATAGCCCTGTAAGGGTCCATTTGGTAGCTAAATGTTAAACTATGTTTTGCTACAGACCCTCTTCTCTGGACCCCATTTCATTTCATGATGATACATTTCTCACAGGGTCACGGGTAAACGATCAAATATATAGATAAGTGTATATTGTGTTGTGACTGCATGGATAGGGTGAGTCCCACCTAGCAGAAAAGGTTGTGAAGCAAAGAAAGCAAACGGTACACCACTTCTCTGTTTCTCACCTTTGTCATAAACCTCCTTCAACACTCCTTTTTTGATCAAATCCTCTCTGCTCTGACGAGTGGACATCTTCCTCTCCAGCACTGGGGGAACAGACACAAAACAGTCACGTAAAACAAAAGCAAAACTATTTTCAAGATATCCTGAATGGAACCACTGTTCATCGTGCTCAACTGGCATGACAGCTATATTTTCAGATATCTTGTGTGCTCGAGGAAAGGCAATGGGTCGGCAAAATAAGTGGTGTTCGTCCACAGTGCATGAAGGTGCACAGAGGTTTTCACAGCTATCCCGCCAGAGACATCTTGTTTGGGACTAAAGTGTTAGACAGACAGACGATATATGATATGATATGATATAGTACTTTATTGTCAGTTCACACTGAAATTTGTCTTACGACACAGCAGTCATGTATTCAAAACATATATACCGGTACAAACATTTGTAACACATCAAGGCATACGTGACACGCTGAGTCGCGGTGCACCCCCTGTACCAGCGCACCTAGACCTAGACGATTTTTTTTGAAAAAAGATTTTTTCTTTTAAGATTTTTTTTTGAGATTTCTTTCCGATTGTGACGTCTCAAAACCAGAGAAAGACAAAACGGTCAGAAATGGGACTTTGTGAGGATAGAAGGTGCTAGTGGGACCCCAAAAAAAGGTTTTAAAATAGATAAAGTGAAATTTCATGGTGTATCACCTTTAAACTAACATCTGAAAAGCCTAATACAGATGTTTTAATACAGACAAACAGAGAAGACATCACAATCGCAAACTAACATGATGAGACACCTAACAATGAACCCAACCAGAGGTCTGACTGTAACAATGCTAATACACATGAGGGCTGATTAGAGATACAACTGGGTAAGATTGAACTGAAATGAAATGACATGAAATTAGCCAAGGGCACAGTCAATCCGAAAGGTGGTAACAGCACAGACTGTGTGGTGTAATTAAAGAACAACCCATCTTATAGCGCTTAATGAAAAGAGGGAAAGGCTGTGAGAAGGTAGGTCCATGTCCAGTTTTGTGCTTACTGATGATGTATGGAGGACCGTTATGTACAGCTGACCAAGGAGTGAACCCTGCCTTAACACCGTGTCCCTCTCAGCATATTTTCTCCTGCACCAGCACAGCGCTTAACCACTTCCCTCCTGGCGTCTCTCTCTATTTTAGGCATGTCATTATTATGAACACTTTCAGAAACAATTCCAAATATTAAAAAAATATCAAGGGTAGCGCTAGCAGATCTATGAGCACTACAAGGTATATTGTCTACTTTCGCTATTAGTCAAACAAACAACAAAGTACATACTGTGCAGATAACACGGTTAAATGAACGGCTGGCTGGGCTAACCTCGCCTACCAGTCTTTCTCGGGAGAAAGCCTGGTGTTTGTTCACAACAGACCGTTTGGTTTCCGCCTAAAGCGCGGAAACTACTAGAAGAAGTGGCGTCGCTTTGATTTGGTTCCCCTCGTTTGTTTCCCCAATCCCTATTAAAATGCTCGAGTAGCCTAGTGTAGTCTTGCCAGTCGCTACGAGTTGGACTAAAAGATGCACATACCAAACGGATTTTTCGAAAGCAAAACTACGCCGCATCAAGGTGTTTATTAGGTAGGCCCTAAAACTATGTCCTGGGTGCAGGGGAATATTTTGGGTTAAAACTGAATCCGGTTGATAGTTCCGGCCAAAGTGTAGTCCGTCTAGGACTACAACATGACGTAAAGTGGTTTCCGCTCCCGACCGGATCAAACCCCGTAAAGTGAAGTGATCCCAGACTATGGCTGGGCAAGATTGTATAAGGAGAAAAAAAAGAAGAAATAACTACAATACTGAGCAGAATACCTACTTTTCAAAATGAATGCAGCTTTGCAGTCCATATTACAGTATGTCATCTGTCCTTTTTTTTTCTTTTAACCTACTGCTACAGTAGGTGAACTTGAGGGCTGCCCATGGGGCTTTACAGAATGCTAGTGTGTGTAACAGCTGAGCAGCTGTACAACAGGCGTTTTTATGCACTCACTGATCTATCTCATACTCTCTGCATTATAAAGCGACACAATACATCCTTTTGGGGTTTTTTAACGTCTCGCTGCCGAACTCTCAAGACATGTTTGTTCACTTTCACTGGATCTTCTTACATGATGGATAGATTATTTTATTGAATGCATCATCATAACTGAATAGAGGCAAGGCCGGGTCCAACAATAACATATGGCCACACTACATGTGTGGTGTCACTGGGAGGGAGGGACCATGTGAATGAGGTGTGTGTGTTTGTGCGGTGCGTGTAATTTAGATGCACGCGAGGGAGACTGCTCTGACAGCTGGGGGACCAGCTTGGGCTTAAAAATACTCTCCTCGCTTCACTGCTGTGTTGGTGTGTGTCTCAGTAAGAGGCAGGAAGATTATAAAATAACTAGCCGGGAGTATGAGGCTTAAGACTATACTGTATAGCTTTAATGTATGCACAAAATGTAATTGCTTCCCTCTTTTACCAGTAGTGATGAAAAGTAACAACTACTATTTATTCAAGGTCTGACCTTTGACTCAATCTAAACAAAATACAACCAACCCAAAAGCATTTGCATTTCTTCACTACACAAATTAATATATTATACAATTATTTGACAGCTTTAGTTAATAGCTATGTTGTTCATACAAAACATTAACTGATAAATGATGATGTATTATATAGGTTAAGCTAGCCGGCACCCGGCAGCACATGAGGTAATTGATAATCACTGTTACCAGCTGGAACTAATTACAATCCAATAATATTTTGCGAAATGGTCCATTTTGCATAATGAGTACTTTTATGTTTGGTACTGTAATTTTGAGCCCAAAGTTTTTGTACAATTACTTTTTTGAATACAGGACGTTTGCTACAAAGTATTTCTACACTGTGGTTTGCTACATTTATTAAAGTAAAAAAAGTCAGAGTACTTATTCCACCACTGGCTACACAGATTAACCCGGTATTCCCGCACCTTACATAATCACGTACACATCATGACCTCACACTGGCTCAAACATCCCTCCAGAGAACAATCTAATTAATTATCACCACAACGAGCAGGCACCCAGGCAGAGATAAACTGATGACTACTAAAACCCATCTGAAGCGTCTGCGATTTTCAATTACCAACTCTATTCCACGGCTGTTGCGTCTGCATTTTCGATGAACAATGCCATGATTTATGTAACATAGTCTGTTTGAACTGAGTGAAAGACACAAAGATTACAATTTGTTTCCATCTAACAAGAAACTCTGGACTTTCAACGTTAATCTGATTCCAGGCGTGTCGAACGTGCACGTTTTATACAGAAAAACACACAAGCACATGTACTGTACTACTCACAGGACAAATACGACGACAGCGTCAGTGTGAAGTCGGGTACCGAGAAAGTATCCTGATTTGTCCAGCCGCTCACCACATCGACATTAAAACAGAGTCCAGCAGGAGCTACTTTAGAACCTCAAGCAAGCCCCCCACCCCCACACCCTCATAGACTAATCCTCTGTGTTAAACAATAGGCTGTTTGGTGGGAATGCGGCTTTGCTGTGGTGATCTGTGGGTTAAAACATCACAAGCTGACCTGGGGCCCCATGGCACTGACCTTCCCTTACATAACCACCACCATCATCATCATCCTATGGATCACCCTATACCAGACCCCCACCACCACCACCCATTCTGCCATTGGTCAATACGGCCTCATTTTACAGCATA
Source organism: Nannobrachium achirus (assembly GCF_963921795.1). Classification (NCBI taxonomy): domain Eukaryota; kingdom Metazoa; phylum Chordata; class Actinopteri; order Myctophiformes; family Myctophidae; genus Nannobrachium; species Nannobrachium achirus. Next base: position 32,661,924 of record NC_137810.1, read on the forward strand.
TATGTCTAAAACTAGAATTTCAACAACTGCCAGGTGGAGCATAGCATACTACTCGGGAAAGATGTGAGAGTGGGGTATGTATAATGGTACGGCAGGTGGTCAAGTAGCAGAGCTAAGGTACGTGTAAGCTACAGTAGGTAAGAGGGAAGAATAGTTGAGGTAGGTAGTAATGTAACCTGACGTAGGTGAGAGGATAGAGGCCGTCTAGGAATCGGAAGGTTTGACCCTCTGCGCTACCAACATTTCAGTGCTTGTACTGTACAAGTCAGTGGCAAATAAACCCAGTCTAAGTGTTGAAGTGTCCCTGAGCAAGGCACTTGACCCTTAACTGCCTCCCCAGGTGCTGTACTGATAGCATCCGCTGCTCCTCATACTGTAGTTTGGGTAAATGCAGAGGATAATGTACTTGGCAAATACCCCAACAACAAGTAAAGGGGACACAATTATTATTATTATGGTAGGAATTAATGTAGAGTTAAGGGTAAGATATACTGAGTGTAGGACAAGGGAGCTACGATAGGTAAGGTTAAAAGTGATGCCATTTGTCTCTTACCAGCAGAGGTCTGCTTGAACTTCTCACTCTTCTTCTTCCTCCATTTCCATGGCTTAAAGAGACGACCTAGGGTGGCAAATTTGCTCCGCCTGCGAATTGGTGGTGTGTGGGTGCCCGGGACCAGCGAATCAGAGCGCATCGCTGCCAACCGCTCTACCTCTTCAGCTGGAAACAAAACAGAGATTGACCAATTAACTTTAACAGCAAGTGTGAATGCTGCCGGTTAGATATGGGGGGCGGCATAGCTGAATGGTTAGCGAACCCGCCTGGGGAACCAGAGTCCCTGGTTGTCCCAGGTTTGATTCCAGGCCAGGGTAGCAATGTCGATGTGTGTCCTAGAGCAAGACTCTTAACCCCTAATTGCTCAAGCACTCCTTGTGGGCAGCGAATCAGCTGGGTTGGGCTGAAAATACTAAATTTCCCTCGTGGGAGGAGTAGATAACTATTATTATTATTAATGATGTAATAGCTTGTTCCTTGATTTCAACCCCCACTACACTGCACATCCGTCCCGTTAAGCATCAGCAAAATGAGTCAATGATCACAATATATATTATAAATGTATACATTTATTTTCCAGAGAAAAAACATTTTTACAATCTAGAATCAGCGCTTAACACAGTTCAACTTCTTCCTCAGTCTTCTCTGTTTCTTTATAAACTGTGCTTCACTCTCCACTGGAGAGTGTGTGTTCCTAATGTAATCACACTGCAGGCTGTTCTATTTAACCCACTCTGCTTTTCCATTTAAACCCCCCTTTTCCCATTACCACCATCCAGCTCCAACAGCCGTGTGTTCGGAAAAAGGACTTGAGAGTGCCAGAGGCAATGAAAACATTTTAACAGGCAGGCATGGATGTGCACACACACACACACACACACACACACACACACACACACACACACACACACACACACACACACACACACACACACACACACACACACACACACACACACACCACATAAATGACATACATATAAACAAGTAGTGAACGCTAATGCATTATGTAAATGTGTTTGCTACCTCGTGACAGGGGTTATGCTTTCTTCCCATTGTGTTTATCTGGTTTCAGGCTTTCTCCAAAAGTTATGATCGGGTTTGCATGAAACTTTGTGGAAACTTTGACCATGGGGCATAGGGAAAAACTGATTAACTTCTAACGTTTGCGCCAAGGGGCTGTGCAGTGGGCATTTCTTCTCACAAAAATGCAAATAACTTTACGAAACTCCATTAATTTTGTATGCCATCAACAGAGGCAAGCCCTACATTATTGGCCTAATCAAACAAAATAGGGTTGATGGAGAACTCATTTCGGGCCACAAATATAGTGCAGAAATGGCATCTCTTGACAATTGAACAGTGTTATAAAAGCTAAGTACTATACTGAGTGCAATCTTTTTATTTTCTGATTTGGATCGAAATTAAGTGCTTTGATAAGTGGAAGTGCTTAAAAGTGCAAAAGTGCAAAAGAGAAAACAGAGACATATCACATTATATTGAATTGTCACTATTGGTGCCTTGGTAGTTAAGAGACTGGAAAGAAAATACCTAAACAAATGGTTATGGGATAAATCTTCACTGGCACCAAGGCCAGCCCCTGCATGGTTTTCTTTTAAGCATTATTTATGACTGACCTTTCACTCTGTTCATGAAAGTTTGGGGGGATTTGAGGAGGAGCAGTTGGGTGAGCAAATGGATGAAAAAATAATGAATAGCTAACTAACCAACCAAACAAACAATCCAATAAAAGAAGCTAAAAGAATGGCTTTAGGACAACACGATTACATAAAATATCAGTACATCATCAACTGCAGATAGTGTAGGAGGTGGCAGTACAGCGAAGGTTGAAGAAGCAGGTTTGTGACCAAAAAGCCACTTGTTTTTGAACACTGCTTTCCCATCCCTCTGCCATGGAGGCACTCAAGACCATGCTGCTGTGTGTAATAGTCAATGTGTAATAGTGAATCAGGGTGCCGCCTGAAGCAAACCATGTAGATAGATACCTTTATTATCCCAAGGGGGAAATTCAGTGAGCAGCACAGAGCACAATCTTATGACAACTGAATTTCCCCCATGGGACAAAATACTTTTTAACTGTCCTTGGATGATTAAATATATTAAAATATTAGGCATTGATTGCTTCCATCGGGTGACATTAGTAATGGAAACGTTTAAGGTTAATACCTTAAACGTCACCAAACTCATGCCTATTCTTAACCATACTAACTGTGACTAAAATCATATCACAGTCTCTATCTCTGTTTCACAATCCCTCTGTCTTTGTTTTTTAAACTGATTGTACTCCAATCTGCTCTGCCTCAGATTTTTCTGAAATGCATGTTGTGGGTCCTACTCTCCTGACACATTAATTAAAACACAAACACATGCCTAAACTTAATCAGCGGCAAGGTAAGCATTTGACTGGTCTCTGGGCACAATGCAATACAGAAAGTGGAGGGTACTGTTTCTGAGCAATGGCTGAATATTGAATACAGCAAAAATCAAATTTAGGATTCGGTTGGGTTTACGGGCCACCTCTGGGAGCGTGGACAAGGACATGGCTACCAATCTGCTTATCATTCTGTCAACAACCACTACTACTACCACCATCGTCACTATGGCATAGTGGATTATTTTATCTAGGCTAACCCCTGCTGACTCAGACAGGCTCTGAATCAAACAGAGACTCTCACAGTGGGGCTACATTCTTTCCCTCAGACCCTGTGCTTGTTATCTTGGTGCTACAACGTCACAAGAATCTACTGGACTACAAAGTAACCTTATAGCCGTGATGAAATATTAGATGTGGTAGCTACAACAATGATAACACCACACCACAATGATGCATAAAACATTTTAAAGAAAATGTCTCAACCCAGTGGTTAGCTTACAACGGGTAAAAATTAAGTAAAGAAAATATGTACAGTTTCTATAAACAGCAAATCCTCAGTGTTAATATTACATCTCCATTCAGAAACATTGCCATTCAGAAGATTGACTTCTATTATTCTAAATGGAGGTGTCACCTAACCCTAACCCTAACCTTAACCCCTAACCTCAGTGGGAGTATTTCTGAATGGGGATGTTTCTAAGTGGGGGTGTTTCTGAATAGAGGTCTGCCCCCTTCATGGGTAACTCTACTGAGTACAAATCTGTAACCAAAATTCCCACCCGTTACATTTGTACACACTCAGTCAGCGGTTTGACAGTGCTATTATTTTTACTACAGCAGATCTGCTCCCCCCTGGCGCACATGTCCACAGGCAGGCTGGGACGTAGCTCTGGTCCAGAGCCAGAGCTAGCTGAGCCTGGGACGCACAAGGGAGCGGTCAAACTCGCCTCGTTTCCCAGCACCTCTCTCTCTCTCAGTCAGCGCTCATCCATTCCAAAGCCAACGTATTCCTCTCACCTTCCAGCGGGTCCGCACCGCGACAGTTGCTGCATATGTGTTTGATCTCTTTGCCTATCTGACAGTGGATTATGAACGGCATGTTGTTATTGTTGTTGCTGCTTGCAGCAGGTTGTTGGTGTCCAGGTTGCTGCTGCTGCTTGCTGTTATGGTTACGGTGCTTCATCCGAACCAGGCAGAAGGCTCTCCTCCTCTTCCTCGGTTTCTCCTCTTCCTCGGACGCGGGAGGAGCTGGCGGAGCGTGGTGGTGGTGGTGGTGGTGGACGTCGTTCTGACATCTAGATGATGGTGGTTCGTACCACGGGCGCAACACTTCGCCTCCACAACCCGCCATGTTAGCGGTGCGAATGAATGGAATGGACTGCAGGGTGTGGGGCGACTTGGATGGATCCTCTCTCTCTGATCCTCTCTCTCTCTCTCTCTCTCTCTCTCTCTCTCTCTATCCTCCTCCTCCTCCTTCCTCTCGCACTCAAGTGGGTCTGCCCTCTGGTGATGAAGGGGGGATTTGAAACCCACTGGTTCCCAAACAGTGGGTCGCGGACACATTTGTATCATGGGTCCCTTAATTTTTTGTTTCCTGCATTTTGTTTTTAATTATTATTATTTCAAACATTTTCAAAAAACATGACCCTTTTTTCTTGTTTTTTCATGAATTAAAAAATAATAATTCAAAGATTTGTTTTAATTTTGCCCATGTATGGCCTATTAAATTAAAGAAAACTTTAAATTCCATAAATTAGAAAACAAATGTCTATTAAGTTGTGAGCTTGTAGATCTGCTGTCCCGGGCAAAACAGTCTATAATATGTAGCTTAGTTGACACACACACACACACACACACACACACACACACACACACACACACACACACACACACACACACACACACACACACACACCACACACACACACACACACACCACAGTGGAATGGAACGGACGTCGGGACGACCCCCTCTGGACATCACCCACCAATCCTGGCCTCTTATAATGCGCAAGGACTAAAGGAGGGGACTTTTCTCTTCGCAGAGTGCCTGGCTACGCGAGGCTAAGGAGGGGACGTCAGCCAATGAGTTTGAAGAGCTCAGAGATCTCGCTGGTTTGTATGGTGGTGGTGGGAGAGAGAGAGAGAGAGAGAGAAAGAGAGAGAGAGAGAGAGAGAGAGAGAGAGAGAGAGAGAGAGAGAGAGAGAGAGAGAGAGAGAGAGAGGATGGTTTGTATGGTGGTGGTGGGAGAGAGAGGATGTGTGTGTGTTAGAAAATTGAATCAAAAATAAGTTATACATATTTTCTGATTAAGCATAGCCTACTGTAGGCCCAATTATGACCTGATTTGACATTAAAGGAGTAGTTCACCCCCAAAATGACTTTTTTTCTATTGATTAGTCACGCCATCGAGATTAGAGTTCAATAATACTTTTAGTTTTTTGTCGCATTCCTAAGACAAAAATGTGATAACAATAAATTTACCCCCATTCGTTCCGGATGCGGATCGAAACGGGTCCCCATCCGGAATCAATGGGGGTAAATGTACTCGAATCAAATCTTTGTCTTAAGAATGTGAAAAAACCAAAAAATATTATTGAACTCTAATCTCCATGGCATGAGTAATCAATAGAGAAAAAGTCATTTTGGGGGTGAACTACTCCTTTAATGACCTGATTTGACATTAATGTTGGCTATTGATGATATGGTGAATTGCCCCCTCCCCATGTGCTTCAGATATCTTTTCCATTAACCAATCAACAAACTGAAGGTCCTCTGTAAAACAAACAACAATAATGAACCATTATTCTAACGCTGAAGGTAAACATTATCTAATTGAATTGAGTTGTATTAATGTGAAAGGAGTTGAATACTATAGGGGTGTGCCTTTTTCTCATTATGGGTCTGGCTGAGCCACCATAAAGTCTCCACCACTTGAGCAGGGCCAAGCTAAGCCACAAAGGCCCCAACAGTGTCATACTGTGTAGCTCTACTGCCACCCTATGGTTTGGTCTGAAACGCACAGCCCACAGCAATCATTTACAACACCATCTCAAACCCACAATTGGATATTTAATAATAACTTAATTACTAATGAGCAAAATCACCCCTTCTGTTTAGACGCAGACTAGCTGCTTAATGGCCGCTATGCTCTATTCTATGAGGGGCGGCTGTAGCGCAGGAGGTAGAGCAGGTTGGCCAATATCCGTGGTTTGGAGGTTTAAATCCCTGTCTACAGTACATGTCGAAGTGTCCTTGGGCAAGACACTGAACCCCTAGTTGCTCCCGGTGAGCTGGTTGGTGCTTTGCAAAGTTTCCTCCGCCATCGGTGTATGAATGTGTGGGTGAATGTAAAGCGCCACTAAATAAATTCACCATTTACCATTTATGAGGGCTCTAGACTAGAGGGTCACTGACTCACACATCCTGTAGCTACTAGCTACTGCCAGTAGGCAGGGCTCACCTATAAGAAATGGTCTGTATTTTATTTCATAGAGGGCCTGCCTGCCTGCCTGCCTGTCTGCCTGTCTGTTTGTCTGTCTGTCTGTCTGTCTGTCTGTCTGTCTGTCTGTCTGTCTGTCTGTCTGTCTGTCTGTCTGTCTGTCTGTCTGTCTGTCTGTCTGTCTGTCTGTCTGTCTGTCTGTCTGTCTGTCTGTCTGTCTGTCTGTCTGTCTGTCTGTCTGTCTGTCTGTCTGTCTGTCTGTCTGTCTGTCTGTCTGTCTGTCTGCCCACCCGTGCATGTGTGTGTGCGTGTAACTTTATGTACGATGACAACAATGTGATGAAAATGTAAGTGATGTGATTGTGCAACATGGAACAAGGTTTTTCTTTTAGTTCAATTCCAACACTGTGCAGAAGATAGAATAGAATAGGGTGCATATGCATGCATTTTATGTAACAGCAGGGGGAAAAAAGCATGCACAGTTCCCTTTCATGCTGACTGAAGTGGGTGATGATTCATGGGGGCTTTCACATTCAAAGCACAAGGCTGTGTGTCACTACACCAAAATCCTAAGTGTGAATGTAGCTACAAATGGCTCCAAACGGACCCATAACTCAAATGGTGAGTGCAAATGGGTCTCTCAGCTCTGGTCCTGTATAGGGGACCCTGCTATGTGCTGTGCCCTTTCATTTTAGGCATACTATAACTCGTAGTCTTAACTAGCAGTGTGTAATAACCTGGGGCCTCGGGGCAAGAGATGAGAACCCCTATCTCAGACGACGTTCATCGTATGACTGTGTTATCAAGTGCAGTTATTCTAGGTGAGTGACATGGTAGTACGACAACATATAAACCAGGTTTACGTCTCTATGTACTTAACTCTTATATACCCTTATTGCAGTTTAGTATCAGAACCGTCACATCTTGAGGTATATGGGTAACGCTTGTCTTTTTTGTTGATTGACTCTCACAGCTCTGACATCACTGTGATGATGTCAGGGGAACAAATCCCTTTTATTACCATATATGGAGATCCCTGTGATGACTGTACACACACACGCACGCACACACGCACGCACGCACGGCGCACGCACACACACACACACACACACACACACACACACACACACACACACACACACACACACACACACACACACACACACACACATACATGTCCACATCGGCCACATACAGGTACCACACTAACAGAATCCATATATGGCCATATCTGTGTGGCTGGTTCTACAGACAGGGATCTCCATATATGGCATAAAAGGGATTGTATGTATGATGTCAGATGTCATAGACGTCATAGGACTTTCACATAACGAATAGCTGAGTAAGCACAGCATATCTCCATATACATGGATCTCCATACAGTATATGGGTACCAGGGGTCTCCATATATGGGTAACTGGTCCGATATACATCACTGGCCAGATGGCCAAGACATGGCGTGACCTCGCCCTTTTCGACCTTAGGTGTCTTACTGGTACTTCGTTTACGGGGGTCCCCCAGGGCTCTACACTTGGTCCACTGCCTTTTCCCCTCTACATAACATCTCTTCGCCAAACATAGCTGATCTATAAGCTCACAACGCATCGTGTTGTAGATCTGCTATTTTCACAGAATGTTTACCCCAGAATAGAGCCGCAAGAGTTCATGTGGTTAAGATCTCAGGATAACACACAGCGGAGTACTAGACTCTACCCTTTGTCAGCCTTCTGATTGGTCCCTGACTGGCCAACCAGAAAAATCATTCACTTTTGCTACCGGGGGTGGAGTTATGCAGTGGGACAAAGTCCTTTCGTTCCTTCACCGCGGTGCGTTGATGCGCGGTACGGCCGTGGCGCAGTACGGTGCAGCGCGGTCATAGTGATTTCGATATGTATAATGAATAAGCTTCAACAAACTAGTTCACATGAACGATATCGATGTAACTAAGATATTTGATTGGGTACATATATTTTAAATGGGTAGAATTACAATTAAAATACATTTTATGTTGAGGGCGAGCCTATAGTTCCACAACTTCCTGGTCAGTGCGAGTCACCCAAGATGCACTGCTCTCTCTCTCTCTCTCTCTCTCTCTCTCTCTCTCTCTCTCTCTCTCTCTCTCTCTCTCTCTCTCTCTCTGCCCTCTGCCTGTTTCAGAGGATTAAACTAATTAAAACATGTATTTTCGGGGGAAAACCCCTGTTTTGCAATGTAACTACTGTACTTTTTTCTTCCTTTTTGAAGCGGTGAAAGCCGCTTCCAAGGAGTGGCTTTGTGTGTCCCATGTCCATATATGGTAATTTCAGTCCAGAATGAACAGGTTTTATCAAAAGCAAAATGTGTGTCCCATGTCCATATGGTCATTTCAGTCCATAATGAACAGGTTTCATCAAAAACAAAATGTCTGTCACCTCATGTCCATATATGGTCATTTCAGAGCAGAATGAACAGGTTTTATCTGTCCCGTACACAGAATATGTGTGTAGTGTCCGTCCCGGTCTGATGATTGGATACTTTGAGGATTGGTCAAGCTTCACATGACAATTCGGCCCTCCAGATAAAAACATTCATTCATTCATTCATTCAGAATATAAAGAATGTATAGATCACAGAGTTCATAACTCTAGAACACATAGAATAAAAGTTCATCACTTCACTTCGAACCGAGGTTTGATTGTTTATTAATATCTAGATGTTTTTCCACCTGTGTGGGCTGTGCGTTTCAGACCGAACCATAGGGTGGCAGTAGAGCTACACAGTATGACACTGTTGGGGCCTTTGTGACTTTAATAGCAATAATGAGGCTATGAAAAATCTTTTTTTTCCCCATTCACTTCCATTATAGAAATAGTCTTCCCTGGCTTTTTTTTGTCCCACCTAGTAACAGAGCGACATGGGGTTGGACCTGACATAGGGTGCATTGCGACCGAAGGTTGCAGTATACCATGAGAAATGTTGTAGCTTGTCTTCATCTGTTTCAGTCCTTCAGTCAGTACACATTTTTCAGTCTATTGGTTCCCTTGTCACTGTGACATCACTCTGACATCATGCTCTGATGTCACTGTGATGTAGGGGGACCACTCTTAACAGAATGGGTTTGCTGCTCTGACATCACGCTCTGGCTTCATGTCCTTTTTATGCCCAGATATTTTATGCACATACTGTATATAGTCGACAATGTGATGTCAGAACATGCCCATATATGGGCATTCCCGATCACACTTGGATTACATCCATCCACACTCTATGCCCATATATGGAGATCCCTGTCCCGATGTCATCAATATTAAGGGCATATCTGGGAATGCCCATATATGGGCATGTTCTGCCAATCTCAACAGGCACTGTTGAGATTGGGTAGCTGGTCCGATATACATCACTGGCCATATAGCTAAGAATTGGAATGTCGCCCTGAGGCGTCTTATTAGTTATAAAACAACTAACACCATAACAAACAACTAACCAGGGGTGGTAAAAGTACTCACATTTTTTACTTAAGTAAAAGTATCAATACAGCATTGTAGAAATACTCTGTTAGGGTGCCCTCAGACCAAAATACCTATGAGAGTGGAATCCGCGTTCTGCCAATGCATTTCAATGAGAGTGAAGCGGTTTCATGCCAGCAGAGGATTTCTGTAAAAAACGCTCCCTTCTCATTGAAATGCATTGGCGGAACGCGGATTCCACTCTCATAGGTATTTTGGTCTGTGGGCACCCTTACAAGTAAATGTCCGGAATTCAAAATATACTTGAGTAAAAGTACAAAAGTATTGTAAGTTTTGAAATGTATAGAAATCTTTTCAAAATAGCAGATCTGTAGATCGTCTATTTTTTCAAATGGCCAAAATGTAAAGGGTTGAAGTGGTTAATGTATATTTTGTAATAATAATCAAAATCTACAAAGTACAAATACCTCAAAATTGTACTTACGTACAGTACTCAAGTAGTTAGTTACTTTCCACCACTGCAACTAACATTTAAGACTACCAGAGTCACAATAACCATTAACCAATATTTTGCAATGTGTGTAAGATCAGGGAAAGATCGGGCCAAAGGCTTCTGATGAATCGATAAACAGAGCTGCACAATGCATCTTCTTATCCACTGCGGACAAAATGTTATTTAAAACCAAGGATTCTTCACAGAGTGTACTGTTATTAGCCCTTCAGGGGCTCAACACTGAATGCCTGGATACATATATTCTGAGTTGATCACATACCAAGGATTCTGTTTTTGACACACATGATAGGGAGGGCTGTTAATGCATATCCTTTGTGAAAAGGAATAACATGAACTATCTTCCACACTTTTGGGATAGTTCCTGATCAAGACTAGTTAAAAATGTCTGCAATAGCTCCAGAAATTAATGGCGCAGAGAGATGGAGAAAGTAAGGATCCAAAGCTTTTTCACATATACATCTATTAACTTCAAAACACACCACTATGCAAAAAGACTGAAGCAACCGAGGGAACTAAACACACAAAGTAACAGGTGAACACGGGTGAGAAAATAATGTCTTCTTTAGTCTTTGTGGAATCTGCTCTCTCTATCTATCATGTCTCATTGTGATGAAGGTCCTGATTCACTCTTCAGCAGGGGTGCAACAGTTAATCAAACTAATCGATTATACAAAATACATTTTAATAGTTAATTGATACAGTACATTGATTAAAAAAATCACTTCTCAATTATTCAATTAATTGAAAAGGAAATCGATGGAATAAACTATAGTTGCAGTCCTACTGTTGTTCAGCTCTCCCTGTCTTGTGTCTTGATGAGGAACTCTGAGATGAAGAACGCTTGTGGGTGTGACTGATCAATAGGACTTTGGTATCACGCAGAAACTCTCTCTCTCACACACACGCACGCACGCACGCACGCACGCACGCACGCACGCACGCACGCACGCACGCACGCACGCACGCACACACACACACACACACACACACACACACACACACACACACACACACACACACACACACACACACACACACACACACACACACGCACACACACACACGCCTCACACTACAGGTGGGATTGTCATATCAGAGAGGCACATGGAGAGAACCAGATAGAGAGAGAGAGGGAGAGAGAGAGAGAGAGAAACTGAGATAAATAATGCATTATTTACTCTGATGCAAACACTGAACTGAGGCTCACAGAGAGAGAGAGACAGAGACAGAGACTAGACAGAAGCACACACTCATTCATGTACTCCCCCAGTGTGTGTGAGCACTGCGCACAGACAAACATGCATGCATACCGGTACATGTATTCTAGTTAGTCCTTAGATTTTGTTTAGTGTTAGTGTTTTTATAATATTCTATCATTTTACTATTTTTAACATTTGTTGTGGATTTGTTTGTGTGTCATTATGTGTCATGCTGCAAAACCAAGTGCCTCATTGATGATGATATTAATATCTGATCTTCAGTGTGAGCCAGAAACGTGCTGTGGCCATTTCTTTAGAAACCTGCTGTATTCCAGCCTGCATGCACGCACACACACAGATGAGGGTATCAGTGGGGGGAGTAAGGTTTGGCAGTTTGCTGCTCTATGCACTGCTGAGAGCAAATGGACCTCATGCCTGAAATAATACAGTATCTGGCTTAAAGTCCTGTTCGCAATTTGGTGTTAGGGGAGTTTCTCACCTGAATTGAGTCAGTGGGTCCCTAGACATGAAAAATCACAGAGGTGCTCGTCCGCCATAGTGCCAGGAATGGCGCAATGGCCAAATCAAATATGGCTGCCATCGGCTATGATGAAAATCCAACTTTTCTGTTTCTGGGTGTATATGCACATGTAATACCTCTATTTGGACTAATTGTGGTGTGGGGAATTCATTTCTGATATTTTTTGACCATTTTGGGCGATTTGGACCTCAAAAGGTCATGGTCAAGGTCATTTTGCTATTCCGAAGACCGTGGGCCATAACTTGGCCATTGTTAGGAGTAAAAACAGGTGCAGTAGGTCTAAATCAACTAATGCTGACATGTATAATTCATTTCTGACATTGTTTTGACCATTAAGGATCATCTTGTCTTTGAAATATCAATGTCAATGCCATTTTTCAAAAACGATTTTGTTCATTACTTGCACTTTTATAGTATTTTGTGTAAGTTTGTTACTATTTTATAGTAAGTTTGTTTTGTTTATAACAAAAGACATACTAGTGGGAAATACAACAAGTAAACATCCACATTTAACTTTAAAGGGGGGTTTTAAATGGGTGTTTAAATGAGCAAATAAGACTATTTACGAATAAAAGTGACAAATAAAATCACACAACAAAAGCACACACAAAATTAAATAACAATTTCCAAAGTGCACCATATTGGGATTGTGTGCATCCAAGTTAGTATGATGTGTTTTTACAGGATGTATTCAGCAAGGCAGCCATATCCTCGAGAGTCGAAGTGTTCCTTGCATCCATCCATGTTCCATTGGTTCTAGTCTTTCCTCAGGTTCCTTGGCTGTTGCAAGCAGGTGGCAAGACATGCACTAGAAAGGTGCCTTGTTGGTCTCAGGCAGCAGTTGTACTTCTCTGCTACCAATGCTGTCTTGTTCTGTCAAGGTCTTTGCCTCTCCAAAGTTTGTTAGATATTGTATTCGGTCAGAAGCCATAGCTGCATGCTTAGTCCCCACCTGGCCCATGCAGTCATCTCCAGTTTCCAAGGCATATGTCCCCTGATCACTGTCTTGGCTAGTGGTGCTCCAAGATGAGAGACTGCTTGATGCTGTAGAAGCATGTGCCGCTGCACACCTAGTGCCATACTGCTACCAGATCTACTTAATCCCCAGTGCTTGGAAGTATCACTACGACAACTCTCTGGGGTCCACTCATAATCCTGGCGACCCATTATTCCCTCCATTAGGTTAGGGTTATGGGTAGGTTTAGTTATAATAGGGCCAGTTGACTCCACATGTACCAGCAGCTTGGTGACAGGCTCCTCAATCTAGTTCAATCTTTGGGATCTCTTCACCTCCAGCCCCTTTTGCAGGGAGCCACTCATCATCATCAGAGATAACAGAGTCGATAGACGCACCCATCCCTCATCAACTTTACACATTCTGGGTGTCTGAGGTGAACAAACAGCTCTCCAGCTGTGTGTTCGGAATATGGTGGCCATTCAAGCTTGTGGCAATGTAGGTAGAACGGCTGCCTTGGAATCTGAAGGTTCCAGGGTCGATTTATGTCTCCTCCTGCTTATTTGTCGAAGTGTGCTTAAGCAAGACACTGAACCCCTAACTGCTCCCGATGAGCACCTTGCATGGTTTCTTGGTGTGAATGTATGTGTGAATGTGTGTGTTAATGGGTGAATGTGAAATACATTGTACAGCGCTTTGGAGAAGAGCGCTATATACTGTAAATGCAGTCCATTTACCATTATCAGCTCTGTTGTCTCTGTTGATGATGTCGCTAGTGGAGAAGAGATCCCAGACATCTTGAATAGGATTAAGGAGGCTGACACCTGGTGCATGTACAGCCTCCATTATAACTAAGCCTATCCCTAACCTTCACTAACCTAATGGTCAGAATAATGGGATGTCGGAACTATGAGCGGACCCCAGAGAGTTGTTGTCTCCTTCTAATTACTGCTATACTACACACCATATTTCCAAGCACTGGGGATGAAGGAGATCTGGCAGCAGTATGGCACTGGTGAGACTCACTTGCACTGCATCAAGCAGTCTCATCTTGGAGCACCACTAGCCAAGACAGTGATCAAGGCACATATGCCTTGGAGACAGGACTGACTGCATGGGCCAGGTGAGGATTAAACATGTAGTTATGGCTTCTGACCGAGTACAATGTCTAACAAACTTTGGAGAGGCAAAGACCTTGACAGAACAAGACACAGTATTGGTAGCAGAGAAGTACAACTGCTGAAACCAACAAGGCACCTTTCTAGCGCATTTCTTGCCACCTGCTTGAACAGCCAAGGAACCTGAGGAAAGACTAGAACCAATGGAACATGGAACAGGGCATGACATAAAGGCTTGTCCTGTTGTCCGGGACAAGTGCCCATACTATGGAGTGGAGGGAGCAGGGGGGGTCATTAGCCGTCCTTTTGTTATTATTTCAATGTATGAAATTTTTATCCGGACAAGTGACTTTTGTCTCCGGACAAGTGAATGGGAAATATACTTGTCCAAAGGACAACTGCCTCAAAAAGTCAATGTCAAGCTCTGATGGATGGAAGGAGCACTTTGACTTTAGTACACTCCTGCCATGTCTGAAGCAAGACACTCGACACTGATGGAGTTCTGTGCATCATATTTTGCCATGGAACAATGCCAAATCAATCCTGTAAAAACACCTCATACTAACTTGCATGCACACAATCCCAATATGGTGCACTTTGAGGGAAATTGTTATTTAATTGTGTGTGTGATTTTGTTGTGTAATTTTATTTGTCACTTTTATTCGTAAATAGTCTTATTTGCTCATTTAAACACCCATTTTAAACCCCAATTTAAAGTTAAATGTGGATGCTTACTTGTTGTATTTCTCACTAGTATGTCTTTTGTTATAAACAAAACAAACTTACTATAAAATAGTAACAAACTTACACAAAATATTATTAAAGTGCAAGTAATGAACAAAATCGTTTTTGAAAAATGGCATTGACATTGATATTTCAAAGACAAGATGATCCTTAATGGTCAAAACAATGTCAGAAATGAATTATACATGTCAGCATTAGTTGATTTAGACCTACTGCACCTGTTTTTACTCCTAACAATGGCCAAGTTATGGCCCACGGTCTTCGGAATAGCAAAATGACCTTGACCATGACCTTTTGAGGTCCAAATCGCCCAAAATGGTCAAAACAATATCAGAAATGAATTCCCCACACCACAATTAGTCCAAATAGAGGTATTACATGTGCATATACACCCAGAAACAGAAAAGTTGGATTTTCATCATAGCCGATGGCAGCCATATTTGATTTGGCCATTGCGCCATACCTAACACCAAATTGCGAACAGGACTTTAAGCCAGATACTGTATTAAAAGTGTCTGTCAAGTCTGAGGTTTAGGACATTCACAGCAGATATAGCTGTACACACGCACGCACGCGCGCGCGCACACACACACACTCTCACACACACACACACACACACACACACACACACACACACACACACACACACACACACACACACACACACACACACACACACACACACACACACACACACACACACACACACACACACACACAGCCACCACCCACCTACCACAGGTGGGGATGTCACATCAGAGAGGCACATTTGGAGAGTGAGTGAGAGAGACTGAAAGAGACAGACACCAGATCGCTTTGCACAGCATTATTTAACTGGGTTTTCCTATAAACAATGAAAAAGAAAGCCTAGGACTGCACTCTAAATTGACTTTTTAATTGTCAATAAAAAAATCCTTCTTTTTCATTATCTACTACTTTAAGGATCCAGCACCCTGTTTTTAATTGCAAGTTCTTGCAATCTTTATTTTCTTCTATAACCCTCCCCCCCACCTCTGGACTTACAACGCAAAATTCCTTATTGTTACTGTTCATTTAACTCCAAAAAAAGCATACAAATGGAAGTTGAGTTGACTCTAAGCATTTTACTGTATAGGTGTGTGAAGATGGTCAGAAGGACGGTGTTACTGATCTGAGCCCAGTTGTCATTGTCTCTTTCTGGCTCCCTCCGCGCCGCAGTAGCTCTGGATCACCTGCCAAAAGAAGACAGTGTGATCGATAGTGGCAGCGCTGCGCTGCAGCTGCACCCACTGATGCCAGCTGGCTGGTTACTGTTTGGGCAAACTCCAATCCATTTAGTGATATCATGTGTGCTTGAGTCCAGGAGCTACTGTAATGTATGAATGCAGAAGTCCTGCTACCTACACATTCCTTGCTCTGAGCTGTATAGCCATGAAAGGAAACACTTGGAAAATCCTGCAGCGCAGCGCTAACGCAGGATAAATGTATGGTGGAAGGGTGGGGTTGCGGGATGGTACCGTAGTTAGTTAACTCTAAGAGTGCCACACCAACAGTCATGGACCAGATTTGAGACCTCCTTTGTCTAGATTAGAATCTGGGAGACTTGTTAGATCCATGCCCCTGAAAGTGTTATTTCTTGGGGAACAATACAGTACGTAATTTATTATCTGTATATACTTTATTTTCTATCATTTGACCAAAATAGGGACACTAGTGTGAAAGTGATTAATGAGAGGATACGATTATGAATCCAAACTAGCAATGCAATATCACTATGCTTTCAGATTACACTACAGTAATGGTGCTGAATGCTGATCTGAGAGAACGAGTCAGTGCCCAGAGTGGAGAACCTGAGGAGGAACGGGCAACCTGACTGAGAACAACGTGGCTCTCAACAGCACAAAGAGCAAGGAACTCATCAAGGACTTCAGGACACCCATAGCCTGCAAGCACATTGGCTGGCGTACTGACCTGAAAGTAAGAGATGTGAAAACAATACTTGGGTGTTTAGGATCTGTACGCAAGCAGGTTCAAAGCAGGACCCCTTCTGTTATAAAATACATTTACAGCTTGGGCTGAGGTCTGAGGTCTTTAAGGTTTTTCTCTCCATGTGCCTCTCTGATATGACAATCCAATCCCACCTGCAGTACTTACTGCATGTACCGTATATCAACACGTGCGTCGGTTCTACACATGAACTTACACTGGCACGCACACGCACACGCACACACACCCACACACACACACCCACACACACCCACACGCACACGCACACGCACACGCACACACACACACACACACACACACACACACACACACACACACACACACACACACACACACAGATGACAAGGACATGTATCGACAGCGTCGGAAGTTGTATGCTCAAACAAACATGCTGTGTCGCAAATTTTGCATGCGCTTAGTCTGCGAAGATCACACTTAGAGCTTTCTGTACACTACTACACTGCCCACCTGTGGTGTCACTACAGACAAGGCAGCATCAGACGACTCAGAGTGGCTTAATGACTGCATGAGGCTGCTGCTAAGAGCTCAAAGAAGCTCCAGTGCAAGCCATATGTTTGTTAGTGTCGGAGTACCCACCTGCACTGCTGTGCTACATAATCTTTTGTATAGGTTTATGTGTCACTGTCTAACAGTACGCAGTTCTGTTAGGTTCTCCTCTAGACTGTGGAATAATTGGCTCCCATCAGTTTCGGTTAGACTTAGTTTCTGCCGTAAACATCATGAACATGTCTCATGTTAATCATCCCTCGTACCAACCCGATGTACCCGTAGCTACACACCTAGGATGTTTCATTTCTTTTTTTTGTTTGTTTTCATAGCTCCTTGTCTTCATATTTATTGTATTGTATTAAATGTGCTATTACATGATGGGTTCAAGGATGGTTCTCCTCTGTTTTGTTTTGTTTTGCTTCCTTGCCTGCTGGTTTTAGGCACAACCACAAACAACAAGTTAGCTGACCTCAAAGTTCTAGTTCGGGTGTACGGAAATATATGTAGGAGCCAGCAAGGCCATTGAGTGCCTTAAAACAAACAATAAAAGCTTAAAATGAATTCTGAAATGCACAGGGAACCAGTGGAGTGCTTTTTCTTGCCTGTGAGGAGGCAGGTATACAGCCCTGGTCCACTTACGGATTGAAACGAGTGATGGCTCAGAAAGTGCTGTAGTGCTTTTCATTTTGGACCTAAAAGGAGCAACAGAGTCCAGTGTCATAGTGCAGGTGTCATTAAAAATAGAAAAGAGCTCCTCGACACTGAGTGCACTATTTCCATCTAATTTACATATCATTAAATCATAAAAACAAGGGACACCTGGGATGTGGTTTTCACGTAGTTAATCATGCGCTGGTGACACGTGCGAGATTGAACTCCTCAGCAAAGGAATTCATGTGGTGAACAGTGGTCTGAGCGTACAGTAGTGCTGTACAGATTTCATTTACAGATACAGGACAGCCCCTACCGGTATGAGTCTTTCTCATGTGTTCAGGCCAATAACACATGAGATTATTTGAGCCACTAAATAAACATTTCTAAATAAATAGTCATCCTCATCCACTGTACCGATAGTCCTTTCCTTTCCTGTTCTTTCCACTGGTCTCATCATGCTCATCTATTTCTGATGACCGTCCATTATCCCAGATATTCTCATTCATCTCATTTGTCCCCATGTCATAATTCACATGAGAATAATCTCCTTCCATCCTCAACGGTGATACTAATTTAGGCCGTGAAGCGCCAGCAGGACCCGGACAATAGATTTTATAATATGCAAAATTAATATGCTGCTCCACCACCACCACTATAAGACAGATAGGTAGAGAGCTGCTGCTCGAAGCCTAAAACAGACCCAGGCTGCCATTTAACAATGCTCATTATAAGATGGTACCATTTCTGTGTCTCAGAGGTATAGGCTGTGATTAATGTATGGGGATGATGTTGGAAAGAGTGAAACCTTTAAGTGGTTAATAAAGATCCACATGTTTGGTAGACAGACACATGAGAGCCAGCCAGCTGTGACAGAAGGGCAGATGGCTGCAGTTGACCCCAAGGGGCCTTCAGACAAGTGAGGTGAACATTTACGTTAATATTCTATAGATATTCACTCTTGCAGAATCTGACTCACACCGTCCCACAACAAATGCAATTTACAAAAGTTTGTTAAGGGTCAAACAAACATATTTTCCCTACTGGAATGTTTTAAAGGAGAATTCCGTGGTAAATCACCTTTTTATCTTGTTTTCTTGTTATTTAGTCTGGTCCAGGTGTTTTTTCTTTTTTTTTTTTTATCCAAAAAAGCCTTATTGTCCATTTCGGCCGAGCTGCAACAACCTTACACAGCCCACAACAGCAGCAATGGGCATTACACAAAACCGCTTATTTCCATCGCTTTAAAATCCACCTGGACCAGTTTTTTGGAGACTAAATAACAAGGTAAAAAAGCAATTTACCAAGGAATTCTCCTTTAATCGCTAGTCAGTCGCAATGTGAGACAGCCATTATGCAATATAAAGTCTGTGCTATTCATTGCGTCTTATTATAACAGTGATTGAGGCTATTCCAGAAAGAATGTTTGCATATCTTTTCATTGTTTAATTTCTTTCCCTGCCTTTTATCATTCACATAAACTCCTGCCGCCCTACCTTCCTCCCACCTTCCTTCCTTTCCTCCCTCCCTCCCTCCCTCCCTCCCTTCCTTCCATCCACCCCATCTTCCTCCATCTCTCTCCAGCTGTTGTGAATTAATTAATACAAAGTGACAAGAGAGCCTATGGGACTGTATGCAAGTGGATGTTTGTGTGCGTGTGAAGATGTGTGAATAAGAGACTTGACTCATCATACAGCCATGAGTCACACTTCCTTATATTCCTGTTCGCTTGTCATCTTCTCTCTCTCTGTTCACAAGCTCAATGCCAGGACTGCCAACTGAGGAAGAGTATGGCTGGGTTCTTCGGTGCCACAAGCCTGTCTTGAGACTGGCTCTCTCTGCTTTTGTATTCTGCACAGGTAATTCCAGCAAATTCAGCCTGAGGTCAGACTAATGCACGCAGCAGGTCTCAGAACAGTGGATGCGCGTGTGTGCGGGCGTGCGTGTGTGTGTGTGAGAGAAAGATAGAGAAGGGATGGGCATGAAACACACACACACACACACACACACACACACACACACACACACACACACACACACACACACACACACACACACACACACACACACAAAAAGTATTCATGTGTGTGAGTACGGCCGTGCACCAGTGTTTCTGTCCGACTATGCGACATTACGAACATATCTCCTGGTTAACAGCCACACACAGCCCTTTCTTCTTTCATTATCACCGTCTTCCTGAAGCTACTGCAGTTTAAAAGCCCCTCCACACACACACACACACACACACACACACACACACACACACACACACACACACACACACACACACACACACACATACACACACACACAGCTTTCCTCTCGTCTCTGTCTCCTCTCTTTCTCCATCATGTCTTCTGTATGTCTTTTGTATGAGACTCTCTAATGACTGCATGGTGCTTCCTGGTCTTTGTGGGAAGGGCAGAGCTGTTCACCCAGCTGACCTGGATTTGCAGACCAGTACTGGAGAGCTGTGCTCCCGGTGCCACCAGACTGGCGCAGGGGAGGGGGTAGTAGTGGGGTGGGGCAGTGATTCAAGGACCTCCATTACTCATGACTGTACAAATCCATTTCGTTCCATGTGTACACTTTCAGAGTTACAGACCTGTAACGGTCCATTTGGAACCCTGTCAAGGAACCCTGAGGGTCCCTTCCTGGACCCCACTTTGAGTAGTATGTGTGGTAGCGGAACGCAGACGGAACCTTTGTGTGTGGAAAACCACAGCCTCTCAAATTGACCAGGCATACTCAACAGGCTCAGTGAGCAAAATGTTCATTGTGATAATTGATTCACTTGTTGGGTTTGGGGTTAAGTGTCTTGCTCAGGGACCCTCCAACACATATAGACCTGGGCCGAGAGGCCAACAGGTCACCTTATGATTACCAGACAACCTCCCATACCCACTAAGCCAGGGGTCTTCAACAGGGGGTCCGGGTCCCCAGAGTTACTACAGGGGGTCCTCCAAATCTTTGAGTGATAGAAACTTTTTTTTACCCTAGCGTCCATATACGGAGAACTTTAGCCAACAATAGCAGATCTACAAGCTCACAACGCCTCGCAGCGGGAGGCGTTGTGAGCTTAGTTCGGCTCGGCTGAGCTTAGATCAAGCGTAGATCGGCTATTTTCGGCAAAGAGCTTTGTATAGAGGGGGAAAAGAGCAGACTAAGTACCGAGTGAAAGGTCAAGTTTATTAAGTATTGACAGTTCAAGCGGTTAAATATCTGAAAACACAAATTGACAAGAATCCAAAATACACTGATGATTGTGCTGTCAAACAATCTATATGGAATCTATGATAAGGTAGTGAGGGTCCCTGCTTCAGCTCTCTCTCAACTAAGGGGTCCTTGGCCTGAAAACGTTGGAAACCCCTGCACTAAACAGCCACCCTGACTTCATGGGCATGCAGAATTTAGATCCTGGTGCCAATCAAGTTGGGGAACCACTTACTGTATGTGGTTTTCAAAAAAAGAAATGTCAAGGACCCCCTGTTTGGTATGCATTAGGCCACAGACCCCTATACTCTCACATAGTTACAGACCTCTAAAGCCTGATTTATACTTACCGGTAGTTGCAAATTGCAGATATATTCTAGCTCACAATGCATACTGTAAGATTGTGATGTGTTGTAAGCTTGTAGATCTGATTGTTGGTGTGCAACACCAGTGCGCAATATAAGTATAAATCAGGCTTCAGGTAATAATTTTCCATGCATGGGGACCCCCTGGAACCCTCCCCGCAAGGACCCCTGGGGGTCCACGGACCCCAATTTGAGAACCACTGCATTACATTCTATTATACACATTGTGGTGAGATAATCTACTTGAAATACAAGAGTTATTGGATGGTCTTAGAGCCATGAATCATAAAGGTCTTATCAGGTCTATCTAAAAGATGGGGATATTAGGGCCCACATGGTGCAGTCATTCCGCTACTGTATTTGATAGCGCTTCAATAAATCTTTAATGGCTTTTAAGTAAATATAGCAGAACAGTGAGTTGTGGGTGAGTCAAGGTATGAAAATAAAGGAATAGTGCTCTTGAAATGTCTCTTGGGAATCTAATTTCAGATCAGCCGCCTTTCAGATTGACTACCGTCTTGTCTGCTGTCTGTAGCCTTATGTCAGAGTGCTGAGCAAGGAATTGTATGCAACAGAGAAGCTGTTAAGATTAAGGAGAGAATGCAGGCAAAGCAGAACAATAGCCTGGCTGGGGAAGAGTTGGCCTCTGTCCGGAATGGAAAACATATAGGCTAGACAATAGCCTACAGTAGGCTTCTACACATGTGACTGGGATTTGTCATAATCGGTCGGAGTGGAAGCTCAAATGAATGCTATTTGGATGCGTTCGTCAACTCATGTAACAAAGAGGTGGACGGTAGTTAACCTGCAAAAACGCCGGTTCCATAGAAATACGTAGCCTAGGCCTACTGTGTGTCAGAATCTGTCAGAAGACTATGCTGATTCTGCTTGATGACAGTTTCAGCACCAGACAACAGTGGACAGTTCCACACGTGACGCCGGCTGTATTGATGTTGCTAGTCAGTAGCTAGCCTATATCTAGAAATCAATGATAGGGATTCATGTGGGTTTAGTCACATTAATGATTAATCCCACACAATGTTTAGGGAAATTAACATGGACTAGAGCCACGCTCACATTAGAAGCCGTGCAGAGCTGAAGCGTACCTTGGTGGTGTCCATGGCAACAACGGAAACAAACTCATATTTCCAGTTTAAGACGATACATGACATTTGGCGAGGATGGTGCATCATGTCACGCATGACCCATTCCAGGAACAGAGGAATGAACACAGGAACAAGTCCGACTGCATTTGTACACCAGTCAGTGTTGAATCCAGTTCAGTAGCTTACAACATGGCAACGCTGGCATTTTCCAATGTGGAACGAGCCTGCAATGCCCTGCATGAAATTGGGGATGCTTGTATGAGTCCCGAAAATAATTAAGGTAGTTTCTCTTGACCGGCGTCCCCTGATGACCAACACATCATTGTGTGGTTGTTTCAAAGCCGAATTCTCAGCTCAGCATCTCAGCTCACACAATGCATGAGTCACGGTGTGTAGGCTAGCCTAGTCACCACCACGGCACCAGCAAGGCAGCTCAGCACCATGGCATGGATAACGTCTGACCAGCATATCATGATGTCCCCAACAAGCCACGCTTGATTTGTGACAGGCAGCTGTCAAAAAACAGTTTCAGTCGGGGGAACATTCCCCGCAATATTTCCAGATTTTCCACAGATATAGCCGCCACTGCACGGTGACATTTGTCTCTGTTCGGATGAAAGAGTCTTCCTACCTGTCTCCAGGTGCAGGGAGATCCTCGCCTCGTTGATATAAGGCGTGTCGCTCTTGGACCGGACTCTCCGAATGGGCCGACGGTCTACCACGTCCTCCGGAGCCGCCGCCATACTCGGCCAGGCCGGCAGCGTGAACCACGGGCGACCGGCGGGACTGCGAGACTCAGCGCCGCCGCCGCACACACACACATGCACCCGAGGCAGTACGGTCACGGTGTAGGAGGGGCGGTTTATGATGATGATGATGATAATGATGATGATGGAGAGAGAGAGAGAGGGAGAGAGAGAGAGAGAGAGAGAGAGAGAGAGAGAGAGAGAGAGAGAGAGAGAGCGAGCGGGAGAGCGGGATGATCAAACGTTTGCAGTTAATTTATTTTAAGTGGGCGCCACCTGCATGCACACAAAAGGTATTTTTATACAGTAGTATAGGCCCTGCTATAGTAGTGCAGTCTGCAGACCAGTGATAACGCCTCAGGCTCAGCTGCCGTTATGCCCGCCCCTCACTGGCCCTCAGTGTGCAACCAATAAATTAACCAAGTTATTATATTAACAAAATATTTGTGTTCACTAACAGTTGTGTAGGCCCTATAGTAGCCTATAATGTGTGTGTGTGTGTGTGTGTGTGTGTGTGTGTGTGTGTGTGTGTGTGTGTGTTGTGTGTGTGTGTGTGCGTGCGCGCGCTTGTGCGTGCGTGCGTGTGTGTGACAATAAAACTACTTTGGTATAACAGCCCCCCCTGCTGGTTATGCTATTTTTGTTACAGCCATTACAAGTAAACTTTAACTTGGTGGCAAACTCTCATTTCTAATAAAATGTAAAAGGATTCGTGTAAGGCTTATTCTATGTGTTATATGTGGTTGAACATGTGTTTGCCCTGCCGCTCTGTGAACAGCTGGTCACCTGTCTGTCCCTCGTCATCACTAAGTGACAATGACAACAGCCTTAGTTATTAGCAACATCACTATCTAGGCTAGGGAATCACTTTCACATAATCTGGTCATCATCAACATCATCATCATCATAATTAATAGCAGCAATAACAAACAATACAAGCCCTAAACTAAAAATAAATGTCATATCATGGTCAGGCATAATTCAAATAAATAATAATAAATCATAAAGCAAATATTCAAATGGCTTCAACAGTATGAGCTTAAGCCAAATGCTACTGTGATAAGTTATTTAATTCCCCTTTATGGTATGTTCCAGTTGCTGTTTCATTTTAACTGAAAGTGAAACAACTAGTCAGCCCTTCCTTCTTTAATAGTGTGTTCTCCACAGCTCTCCGACGTTTTGTGTCTTGGTCTTGGAGTAAATATGTCTGTGAGTAACTCAAATAGTATTGTGCAATGTATAGGAAAATGTTTGCAACTAATTTGTAGTCAATTTAGTTGGTTTTGTAACTTTTTAGTAGGCTAGTGTTTGTGTTTTGTAACGTTTTAGTAGTGTTTGTTGGTCAACTCATTTCCATATGCCATGTTAGAATTCAGTGATTGCATCAGCCATGTGTTCCTTTCAGTAGCTAGCAAATATTAGTGGGATTTATTTAGTTAGCATATATATATATATATATATATATATATATATATATATATAATTGGTAAAACATTTATTATTATTATTATTTAATATTATTTTTAATCTAATGACCATACAGTACTGGAATAGTAGCCCATGTCTGAAGAAAACAGGACTGATAGGCAGTGGTGGAAAAAGGCCTACTCACAATGCGTCGCATAGATGCACTGTGAGCTTGTAGATCTGCTATTTTCAATTTTCATTATTATACTTTTTTTGTAAAATAATCAAAATCTCCAAAGTAACTGGTAATTCAAGTTTTCAAATAATTGTAGATGAGTAAAAGTACAATAGCCTTTGAGAATAGTGGAGTAGAAGTAAAAGTACTGAAAATTGGAAATAGGCCTACTCCAATGAAGTAAGAATAGCCTACCTCAAAATTGTAGACTACAGTACAGTACTTTAAGTAAATGTACTTAGTTACTTTCCTCCACAATCTGACAGACTGGACGATGTAGGATTTAAATAATTCCAGAAGGTGGCAGTGATGTAACATAGGGATGCAAGCTGCCCTTGAAAAAGAAGAAGTATTTCCTTCCTATTTATAGTCATAATAATAGCTCTAGGTAGTAGGTTTATTGTGCAGCCAGTTGACAGCTGGACGACGTCAGTTTAAGGTAGTTTATAAGAGTCGACACATGATTCAGCTTCATAACTGAAACTATATGCAATTATATAACCACGGTGCACTGCTTAACATTTGACTGACATCCGACGATGCTGTTGGTGCTAAACACTGCTAGCTTGATAACGTTAGCCACCAGCTGTTAGCTGGAGACATAGTTTGTATGACATAATAATGACATACAAACACACATAAATATTACATGATGCAATTGCAATCTATGTAATATCGCAGCCATTCTAGGGCTAGTTTGCTTGCTCTCAGGATGCTGAAAGTTAGAGTACAACCAGTCAGCATAATATCCATGTTCTCCACAATATAGCAGTTGTTGGTCTTGTTTCTCTGACCTCTTCAAACCTTTATGTTTTTTTTTTTTTGAGAACCCATGATCAAACCCATCTTATGACTATGTTTGCACCAATGGTTCTCAAACTCTACATTTCAAGGGCCCCCATTACTCTTTTCTTGAGTGTGTGTAAATGTACATTTTAGGGCTGAGGGTCCCTGACCCCCACTTTGACAACCACTGGTCTGAATACGTGGATCACAAGTGGTGTAAAGTATCTAAGTACAATTACTTAAGTACTGTACTTTTTGAGGTACACTATTTTTACTTTACTGAAGTATTTCCAATACTTTTTTTTAACTTCTACTCCACTAGATCTCAGCAGCGGCAAATATTGTGCTTTTACTTCACTACAATTATTTGACCACAAGTTACTTGTTAATTTTGATTATTATTACAGCCCTATGTATACTTTGGCTATACCGATCTATAAGCTCACAACGCATCGCAAAGCAAAGCATTGTGAGCTTGTAGATCTGCTATTTTCAAAAGATTTTAATTTATACACGATGCCTTGTGAAACAAGACATTCTCCATAATGAGTACTTTTACTTCTGGTCCTTTAAGTATGTTTTGATACCAATACTTTTGTACTTTTACTCAAGTAACAGGCTTTTACTTGTAACAATATTTCTACATTTTACTTAAGTAAATGCAAGTACTTTTTCCACCACTGCTGATCACTCATTCTCCCCTGACCCAGAATCCTGATGATCTTAAAACGGCTCAGCAGTAGAGGCACAATAACCTCTCAGTTTTTGTGTGCATACCTGAGAAACTCCTGGAATAAAGACATGACCAGGCCCAGCTCAGGTACAATACAGTACAGTACTTATACATTCATACATACATACTCACCTGGTATCAAATTGCAACACTAGATCTTTTTTTAATCTGATGAATCTAGGGTTGCTATACCTCCCACAGGGATTCAATCTGATTGTATTAAACAACGTCAAACTCACTAATATTGCGGCTCTATGGAAAGCTTGAATAATCCTCTTTCTATCTGCAAAGTGTTTGTTTCAGAAAAATCCACCATAGACATGTTATGAGTTACTTTCTATCAAGAAATCCGAGCAGACTGATCTTTTTCCTAAGTGTTGAACTTTGGAAGCGCTCGTATAACGCCATGTCCCGCTGCCTCCTGCATTATGTGACATTTAGAACCAGCTGGTACACAGGACCGCTGAGTGATTTCCAACGAGCGCTTCCAAACTCCAATACTTAAAAAATAATCACCTAAACTGAATTTCTTGACAGAAAGTAGCTCATAACATGTCTACGTTGGATTTTTCCGAAACAAACACTTTGCAGATAGAAAGGATAATTCAACCTTTCCATAGAGCCGCAATATTGGTGAGTCTGATGTCGTTTAATACAATCAGATAAAGAAAAAAATAAAGTTTTTATGCATTGAATCCCTATGGGAGGTATTGCACAGACCTGCCAACCCATACGCATTTTGCGTAGTAAGCACGCATTTTTAGTCTCTGTACGCAGGTACGCAAACTCCTCTAACGGCTACGCATTATCGGGTGATGGTATTCACAACACATTCTGCATTGTGTTCGGTTGTGTTGTGGGCCAAAGTGAGGCAAACATTTTTGCTCCATGCCGTGTAGTTCCTCCCAGGCACCACATGAATGGTGTGTGAATGGGGCGCATGGCGCTGGGGAGCACTAGAACGGAAGCGATGCTCGTTTTATCGACAGAAGAAGAATGATTGGCGGACTGTTTGTTTTGGTAATAGAGTTATAGAAGAAGGTTTTGGTTTAGTTCAGCATGCACGCATCTCACAGCGACGCAGACGAGTTATCGATCGGATACATAACGGCGATATTAATCAGATTAATGTATAAAGAAGATGATACGGAGAAGGGCCGTGGTGTTGCGCGAGTCGATGCACAGCGACTGTTCGCCCTGTAGTGCTGCCAACGAGTCTAACAGGTAATAAACTTTTAAAACCCTCCTCTGAGGTGAATTCACATGTCATAGCAGCCACGATGGTGAGAATTGGTGAAATCTTGTACTATGCCTAACCTAACCCTATCTGGCGACGCTGGTGAAACGAAACAACGAGCTGCTCCGGTCCGCCTGGAGTTATACTTCGTCATACGACGGTTTTGCAGCGAGCAACCAGTCGGAAAATGTCAAAACGTGTGACCCATCGAGTATGAATGAATGAATGAATTAGGCCTATGTGTATTGTCAAAAACATTAACAGTGAACACATTTATCACCTGTGAATATATGAATGACATTAATGGTCTATCAGTATCAACAATGAGTAGCCTACAGCCTATATGAATGAATATACAGACTAGGCTGTATGTGATCTATACACAATGTAGGCCTATATATCAATTAATGGATGGAATAGAAACCTACATGAGTTGAATACTTTCAACTTAATGCAAATCATGCACAGAAAGGTGGTTTTATTTAGGCTGCTCAATGAACAATGTTTAACAAAGACACAGGTAAATATTTAAAGGTAAATAGCCTACCTGACAATGTAAAGCTATTTTGCTATTTGAATAACATGATTATGTTGATGTATGTTCATTCATTAAGTCACTGGTGAGACTGTTTTGCTAGTCTATTGTTAACTAACTCTGAGCAAGTGCAGTTAGTATATTTTATTAAAGATTTGTCAACAATATTGCCAAAGCAACATTACTGTATTGCCTGGTAATACTAGCCTACTTTTTCTCCTGACCAAATGGCATTTTTATTTAAAAGGTTGTTCTAACATCTTGCCTCCTCCTATTAGTGTAAGTCAAGACATGCAATGTGCTACATTTCTGGTGTGAAATTTTGTTAACATAACTGTAAAGGTCCCACCCAAAAAGGTGCATGGAACCCCCCAAAATATACGCTGTTTTGTGCGGGAAAACAACAAAAATTGCAACGCGGGCGCTGCGGGCGCCGAATTTGCCAGGGTTGGCAGGTCTGCAACCCTAGATTCATCAGATTTACCACTGTATAATGATGCTCGTAAGTGATGTCTCAATTCTCAACCTTTTTCAGGTAGCGTGTTTGTACTGTGTAAGTGAATTTGTGTGTGCTTGCATCTACTGTTGTGTGTCTAGATGTGGCAGCATTCAGGAAGATCTTTTCCAAGTCCAAGCACATAGCCATTCTGACTGGATCAGGGGTGAGTGCAGAGAGCGGAGTCCCCACCTTCAGAGGAGAGGGGGGATACTGGAGGAAATGGCAAGCACAGGTAAGGCAAAACAATATAAAAGGACATTTGAATTCAGTAAAAAGGAACGTTTCATTTTTATTAATTAAACATCTTAGGAGAAGTTTTCGACCTGACGTCATTCACTAAAATGTTCAGCCTGGTCTTGAAAATGTTAGCCTCTACAGTTTAATCTATGATAAGAATCATCTGGAGTTGTACTAAATATAATTACAATGTCTTGATGGTAATAAACACAACTCAAATCTACTATAATATAACAAGCACATCACTCAAAGTAATAGGGCAAGTATAGAACAGGGTGGCCGTGTCCATTGAGTTAAATGGAGAAGTGGTGCCCTGTTCTATTTGGTTCCTCAAGCTCTATATAATACTTGTGGTCTAAACAACAAGTTTTACCACAACGGTGGATTATATTATCACAAATGCTACAGATGAAACCCCCAACAATAAAGCATGTAACAGATTATAAAATTACAGCAACAGCACGTCAACTTGTTTTAGCTGCATGCACACCAAGGACAACAGGACTGGATACTAAATGCACAAACAGGCACAACACCGTGGGCTGATGATTTTTGTTTTGCACTTCAGGTTAAAAACTACAGCAGATTTTTAGTAGCAGTTGCACCAAACAAATTAATGAGTGGGTTAGATTTTCATAGGTGTGTCCAGAGCCAAGGGCATTCTAATGTGCAAGAATGATACCTGGGAAAGACATCCTCCCCTGCGGTCAGTGTGATGCAGCCTGCCATCTTTTTACTCTGCTGTAGATTTTCACCTGAAGTGGAAAACAAGCTACACAATCAGCCAAGGGTGTTAAGTCTGCAGTGAATGTGATTAGCAGCAGGTGTGTTACATTGAATAATATAAATTGGCCCAAACTAAATGGGCTGTACCATTAATTTTAACGGTGAGAGCATGGGCCATTATATACCATTAGTAATGTGGGGGAACAGGAGGCCTTTGCCCTTTTATCCTTTTGACTTCCACATTGTGTTTTAAAATGGAAAATGACTATACTACTTTTTTTTGTCAGGGATGGCATTGTTATGGTAGAAACCCCTGAAAATAAATTAAGAATACAGCAAAAACACGTTGGGGTCGGCCATAGCTGAGTGGTTAGTGAGCCTGCCTGGCGAACCAGAGCCCCTGGTTGTTGGAGGTAGGATTCCAGGCCAGGCTAGCAATCTGTTGAAGTGTCCCTGAGCGAGACACCTAAACCCCTAATTGCTCCCCCTCCGCGCTCCTCTGTGGGCAGCACTCCGCTGGTTTAAGCTGAAACTGAAGTTCCAGAAGTGTAAAAAAAAGGTATTTAGCTGCTGCTGTGTCATTTAAAATAACACAGTTGCCGCAAACTTGCAGTTTTCTGGGAAAAACTGAACGCTGCTTCTCCATGTTTTGTTGTGATTCTGGGGACAGAAAGCAGATCTGTCCCAGATGACCTAAGAGTTCTGGATGGTTCCTAATATCGCACAAGACCAAAAATGTATTTTGGCCCTAAATCATTCAGTGCTTTGTAAGCCAACCGTAGAACTGGACTGATATGCTCCACGTTCTTGGTGTCAGTAAGGATTCAGTCTGCAACATTCAGAATCAAATGCAGTCATCTACTTGATTTTTGGAGCTGTGTGAAACACAGGCTCCCTATACGTGGCTGTGTGGGTCTGTGTGTGTGTCTGTGTGTGTGTCTGTGTGTGTGTGTGTATGTAGCCTGACTTCGGCGCGTAACTAGTGCCGCACCATTTACGCCACTCGCGCAATATATACATCAAAATGTGCGGCTCGGCCGGGAATGGTGTTCTATTACCTTTCGTTCCGATCCGCCTTACCATGTCGACGTAATCGGCAAAAAACGACGCTTAATTGTCCCCATTGACTTATAGAAGAAATCACTTTCAAGTATTTTTCTCTCGTAAACCATAGGAGCTACAGTTTCAAACCTCGGAGAGGAGATTCATAATGATTTGAAGAATGAATCGAAAAATAATTACATCACTCGGCCTCATGGTGGCGCTATAACGGCCCACTTTACGTTTTGCCCCGTAACTCTTGAACCGTGGATCGGAAAATTAAAATTCTTTTTTCCCTGGATTCCTTGGGTCAAGACGCATCTCCCCATATAGGCCACGCCCATTTGCGCCAGGATAGATTTTCCGCCATCTTGAATTTTCTCCAAAACACACTTTTTGCTCCTTTTCCTACATATTTTCTTCAAATGTCACAAAAATCGGTACACATGATCTACACACACACACACACACACACACACACACACACACACACACACACACACACACACACACACAGCTCCACTTCACACGGGTGTGATTTTTTAGGGAAGACCGGTAAAGACTCTTTACAGTAGTCAAATCTACAGAAGATGTTAAAAAATATTTAAAAATGTCTTTGTAAATCCTTACAAACTAAACTTATTGAGACATATAGCTAGAAAAAAAAGCCTTGTATTTTGTGTATCTGTTTCTCATTTTGTGGTCTCCACCAAGCAGTGCCTTCAGAACTTATGTGACCCCTATCCTCTCATTCCTCCCATCTACCTTTCCTGTGTCTGCCTCTCTGTCTCTTATCTCTTACTCTCTCCACTCTGCTAGGAATTGGCCACTATGGAGGCCTTCTCCAGAAACCCATCCCGTGTGTGGGAGTTTTACCACTATCGCCGCGAGGTCATGTTGAGCAAGAGTCCTAATCCCGCCCACTTGGCCATTGCGGAGTGTGAGGAGCGACTGGCCAAACAAGGCCGAAGGGTCACCGTCGTCACACAGAACATTGACCAGCTCCACCACCGCGCCGGGTCCAAAAATGTCCTGGAGCTCCACGGTATGTAGCAGGGTGGTGAAACCTTATTGTTCAATACCAGTATCTGATCATTTGAAAAACACTCCGCTGATATTAACTGATTCTTCCATCCATTTCAGTTTCACCTCCAAATAAACCTGCAGGTTTTACTCAGTCTGGAAACTCTCAATAGCTACATACACATAATGGCAATATACTTTACAGTATAGTAAATAAGGTTGTTTTGGGGTACAAGTAGGATATCTATGGATGCATCTGCATACTAATAGCTGATACATTGATGCAACCCTATCAAACACAATTAAAGCACTAAGCCCCTTCACTGCTAGTTAGGCCTGAACGATTTTGAGAAAAAATCTAATTGCAATTTTTTCTGACAGATATTGCGAAAGCATTGGAGTATTACTAACTAGGCAAATGGGCAATCATGCAATGGTTCAGTTCAGTTATATTTCCAAAATGTTCCCTTTTATTTTGCTTATTAGCAATATAAAACGTTTTTATATTCAGAAAAATCTCAGCAATGCTTTAGTCTGCCTCTTATTATTACTTAAGTACTGTACTTTGTGAGCTTGTAGATCTGCTATTTCCAAATAGTTTGTACTTTTACTTTTGATATTTTAAGTACATTTAGATGCCAATACTTTTGTACTGTAACTGCTGGATGTCTGAAAACTGTACTTCACTTCAGCTTCTTCTCTGTCAATTTTGTCTATGTTTGCCTTCTTCCCCTTCCATCTTCACATTGTGGTGTTTGTGAATCCAGGCAGTCTCTTCAGGACGCGCTGTATGAGCTGTGGCCATGAAGAAGCCAATCACAAAAGCCCCATCTGTGCTGCCCTGGATGGTAAAGGGTAAGAGCTTAGGTTGCAAGAGGCTTGTTGCCTCTGTTGACATTTCCTCCAATTGTATTGCAAGAAAAATAAAATTTTCACATTTCAGCACAACGTTGACCATATTTTTGAATCTTGTATTTATGGTTGGGTGACCAGACGTCCCGGTTTGGCCGGGAATGTCCCGTTTTCAAGCTGCGTGTCCCGGTGTCCCGACAAATATCTCTAAAACACTAATATGTTCCGGTTTTCAACACTCACTACAAAATTGTCCCGGTTTTCGCCAGAATTAAAATTATAGTAGCTGTTTTCAGTGGTTGCATAGACATTTATCATGTTCTTTTCATGAAAACATGCTCACTTAACAAATCAGAAAACATATTCATTGCGTGTCTGAATTCAATGCTGAGGCTGTTTGTCAATCACTCACTGCCTTTATGCGTGTATGTGCGCGTGCACAAACGCTAAAGAATGGGCATGTGCGTTTGCGTTAACATGCGCATTGCTTTTAGGGTCCCTATTTTTGGCAACAGTTGTTCGTGTCCCGGTTTGAGCGGCTGAAAATATGGTCTCCCTAATCTATGGCATGTGAGCAACCTGCCAAGTTAGATACTTTACATTTGCCAAATACATACTGATTGACTTATTGCTATTACTATTTATTCTGCCAAATTTGCCTTTGGCTTCATCACTGAGCTAGATTGAAAAGTAGATCAAATTGAATACACAACTATACCCCACAAGACACAAGGAAAACATTTCATGTCTTTCCAAGATGTGTTTCAGTCCGCATTTAGAAAAGAAAGTACTATATCTGTTGGAGCATGAATAAAACTCCTTTAGCTCGAGCCACACTTAGACTCTAGATCAGAATCAAAAGGGTTATTGCATTTATGAGAGACATGACTGACTTGTACCTTTGAGTTTGGCATATTTAAGTACTGCATCTATCTACTCTGACAATAACTACACGTATGCTATTTACAGCTACATGTAATTGTAAACCAACAAACTTATCTAAATATCTCCACAGTGCTCCTGACCCAAACACCAGTGATGCCAGGATCCCAGATCAGGACTTGCCCAGGTGAGATACACACCCATGTTCTCTACACCAGGGGTCTTCAACAGGGGTTCCGGGACACCTAGGGGGTCCTCAGAGTTACTTCAGGGGCAGTGGTGCTTTGGGATTTTTTTTCCCGGGCGGACGGTCATTTATTGACGTCACGTGCACGCGCGTGCACGCGCCTCTAGAGGCTATTTAGATAGAAAGGATGTCAGCAGATCTAATGGTGGGAAAACAATAGTTTTCTAGTCTTAATTACATTTGCATTGTTACTTAAGATTTTATGTTCTACTTTCTTTAAATTCATTTAGAAAATACAGCGCTGCAGTAGGATAGAGAAACAAAGTTTGCCTTGAACGAATTTCAAACACTAAATACCACAGTAATATGGAGCCATGTATGAGGACACAGCACACACATCGACACATGCACATGCAGTCACAGCTGGAAACCTAAGTAGGCTATATATCCATATGAATAGAGGCTTGAGGACGCTCACACATTCACCAGTCTAGAAACCTGTTATGCATAGTAGTAGCCACTGATTAAAGTATTGCTTGTAGTTATCGCGGATTCGCGGGGTGGGGGGTTGTCGCGGCTCTCGCGGGGGGTATGCACGCGTTTACACGGTCGTGCACCGTTCGGTGCCGTCCGTGCGCGTGCATGTGGGGAAATATTTCCGGCCACACGGCGTCCGGCCCCGTCCGGCCCCCAAAGCACTACTGTTCAGGGGGTCCTCCAAATCTTCCAATCCTTTTTATATTAACAACTTGAACCCTAGTGTCCATATTCTGAGAACTGTAGCCAAAAATAGCAGATCTACAAGCTCACAACGCCTCGCCCGTTGTGAGCTTGTAGATCGGCTATTTTCGTCAAAGGGGTTTGGTGTAGAGGGGGAAAAGAGCAGACTAAGTACAGAGTGAAAGGTCAAGTGTAAATATCTGAAAACACAAATTGACATCAATCCAAAATACACTGATGATTGTGCTGTCAAACAATGAAACGATATGGAATCTATGAAAAGGTTGTGGGGGTCCCTGCTTCATCTCTCTCTCAACTAATGGGTCCATGGCATGAAAATGTTGTGCTCTACACAGTTGTTTCCGGATTAAATCTGGTGCTTCACCAGTCTAGCAAAGCTATGGGTAACTGAACCGGAACCAGACCCGGGTATGCCCCCTTTGGGAAACCAGGACTACAGTTATGCACAGTGCCTATTCTGGTTATTAAATGATTTCAAACATATGCCTTAATATTTGCAACATGTGTGTCTTTCTGATTGCATGTGAGCCAGGTGTGAGCAGGAGGGATGTAGTGGTCTCCTCAGACCCGCCGTGGTTTGGTTTGGAGAGACGCTGGACTCGGACGTCCTTGGCCTCGTAGAAAAAGAGCTCGAAAACTGTGACCTCTGCCTTGTGGTAGGTCTCTGTTCAAGTCAAATCCTTTTTTCCTGGACTATTAAAAATAGACTAGCCAAAGTAATTTGAAGCGCCCAGATAAAATCTTGTGCTAACCAAATGTACACCATTGTCCACAGTGGTGTTTTCTCACTGTAAGCGACTTGGCCATTTGACTTATTGTATTATTCTTTTATGCATAGACGTTTGGAATTTGTTTAATCAACTGGAAACAAATCTTGCTCTCTTGTCCGCTGCAGGTCGGCACATCGTCCATTGTGTACCCAGCAGCCATGTTTGCCCCACAAGTGGCAGCCAGAGGAGTCCCTGTGGCTGAGTTCAACATGGAAGATACTCCAGTCACCATGCGCTTCAAGTCAGTGTTTCATTAGTTCACTCACTCACTCACTCACTCAATTCCCTTACCACTTGCAATTAACTATGAAGTGTCACTGCACATGAGGTAACATTCACAGCTCTGGAGAGCTTATCTAAATCACTGGTTATCCACCTGTGGAACGCAAGGGTATTATTGCAAGCGGCCCCCCAAATAATTAGCAAAACATTACAATTTTGCACAGCAGACGATAGGCCCATGTAGGCTATGTATGTGGTCAGATGTGTGGGCTGCGAAAGCTTTCAAGATTTCCAAGTGGGCCCTGATCCATAAAAAGCGCTGGGGGACCTGCTTCAACTAAGTATAAAGGCTTTAAAGGGGAGGATTTAAATAAATGGATGTACTGCAGGTCAGCCGTGCTACACTTCACCGGCAGCAACAAGCTACAAGTTGTCACCATGGTTAATAGGAGTGGACAGGACACACTCACACACACACACTTCATTCAGAATTATTAATTAATTCACATCGGATTTTCACCCTAGACTAGAGAGCACTCTGACATGTGTATTTGTGTGTGTACACGGATGTGTGGATTTTAGGTTCCACTTCCAGGGCCCCGCTGGGATCACCCTGCCCCCAGCACTCGCTCGCCACGAGACCGAAGGCAATTGAGGAAGAGTCCCGGAATCTGACTGGTCTCTTCAGGCATGCGTCACTTTATGTACTGTAGATCAGACTGTCTAATGCTGAAGGGCTTATTGGAACACGTGTCCCATGAAGGATACTGGGATGAATAAGACCCATCAAACAAATGTCAAGCGAGCATTTATAACCCATAATACAGTGTTTCTTCGCCTGTCGCGGTCCAAACAAGAAATGCTGCTCCCTTGTATATACCCCATTGTCTGGTGTCGAATCCACTGAGAATATTTCCTCAAATCCGCATCATCACAGAAATATACTGTAGGCCTGTTGGGTAGGTCTACATTGATGACGACAGCAAACGGCACCAACACGAAAATCAACAATGCCGGCAGTGAAGGCCTTGCCTGACTTGGATGCAATGACATTGGTTGTAGCTGATTTAGATTTGATTGTAGCTGAGTTTTATACAATTAAAACCAGAACAGCATGTCGCTTTCAAGACCTTTCTACAGGGAGATGTAATCGCCCTCCTGCCTGCCTGACTGGTTTAACCCTATCCAATTGCGTTGCGACTCAAGGCAATGATTGTGATAGGTCTATTCAATTTATACTTCTGACCCTCATTATTGATGCCATGAAAATGTTTTTAATTAGCTTGACAGCTTGACCCCAGATTAGATCGGCTAGACCTCGGGCAAGATTAAGAAAGTATGACAAAACACCCTACTACTGCCAGAAAATAGCCAGCTTCCTATGGTTTAAAATAATACTTAATAAAACAAATACCTTTGTTGTATTTAAAAGCAGGATTCATGAACAAGGTGGCCGTAGCAAATAATTGCCATTTGTTAAATAAACACCATAACATTCTTGTAGCCTTTACAGATACAGTTAATGCATTTTAGAGTTATGACAGCAGGGGTCAGTGTTTAGTTGCCAGTGCTCCAGAGGAAAAAACAGATTCACTGTGGTTTGTGCCTGCCAGGGATATGTGTTGTATGGAGTATTATCCTAATATATGGGTAATTTATTTTTTGTAAAAGGCTGAATTGGTCATGTAAGTAATGTCTTCCTCTGCTTTGGTTAGAGCAGTAATGTTTTTAGAGGATTTGGGTGTGTATTACCAATGTATTTGTCATGTGTCTGAATATTGTTGGAAAAACATCCAATGAGATAAAGCTGTATTCCTACTTACTGATGAGACTGAATTAATTTGTTCCTTATATTTTGTGAATTCTATTGATCACTTCAGATGGAAATCCTATAGCCTATAAGAGCCTGAACCACCATGATTTAGAGTCACTATTAGTTGTGCTGGTGATGGATGTGTGTGTGTGTGTGTGTGTGTGTGTGTGTGTGTGTGTGTGTGTGTGTGTGTGTGTGTGTGTGTGTGTGTGTGTGTGTGTGTGTGTGTGTGTGTGTGTGTGTGTGTGTGTGTGTGTGTGTGTGTGTGTGTGTGAGATTACATTTTAGTCCCCTTCAGGGTATTTATATAACTGTACATCTGCACATAACATACGTAAATATTGTCTTAACTTATTAGAGCTATTAATACAGCGCCCAGGTAGCCAGGTGTCTTGCTCAGGGACACTTAAACACACACAGACCGGGCGAGCAGGGGGTGAACTGGGGACTGTCTGATTACCAGATGGCCTCTTTACCCACTCAGCCATGGGCTCCCCTATTTAGGGGTGTGTGAGAGAGAACGTGCATTTCTGTTGTTGTTGGTAGGGGCGGCATAGCTCAGGGGTAGAGAAACCGTTATTAGAGCACGAAGGGTTCCCAGTCTGAATCCGGGCTCCCCCTGAGTTAATGTCGAAGAGTCCTTGAGCAAGACTCTGAACCCCTAATTGCTCCCGGTGAGTAGGTTGGTGCCTTGCATGGTTTCCTCCACCACCGGTGTATGAATGTGTGCGTGAATGCTGAATGGGTGAATGTAATGCACAATCTATGTAAAGCGCCTTGGATAAAAGCGCTATATAAATGCACCATTTACCATTTATTCCACTCTGGGTAAAGATGGGATTGTGTTTGTCACCTAACATCATTTCAGACTAAACACACAAAAAGAGACCCAGTCCTGTCTGTTCTTGTGACTCGCCTCACTCTCTGACTGAGAGCGTCTGTGTGTAAACGTTCATTTGCAGGTGTGGAGGAGGGACTGTTCTATGTTAAAAGACTTGGTAAATGTGTGTGATCATGCACTAGGGACAACTAGCAAAAATAACATGCTTACAACAACGCATCACAAAGCAATGCGTTGAGATTTTGTACTTCTACTTTTCTGAAAGTGTGTGTGTGTGTGTGTGTGCGTGCGTGCGTGTGTGTGTGTGTGTGTGTGTGTGCGTGTGTGTGTGTGTGTGTGTGTGTGTGTGTGTGTGTGAGGGCGGATGCCCCGCCTCCATCACCTGCCCATTAGCGAGTGGAGGATGGTCTGATGTTCCCCTGTGACTCTGCTCCAGAAATAACCCAGCCCATTTCCCGCCTGCTAAGCAACGATTTCACACCAATCTGAGTGTGCGCTGCCCAGGCCTGTCAGACAGAGGGAGGTAGAGAGAGAGAGACACACACTAACAAACAAAGA
Source organism: Nannobrachium achirus (assembly GCF_963921795.1). Lineage (NCBI taxonomy): Eukaryota > Metazoa > Chordata > Actinopteri > Myctophiformes > Myctophidae > Nannobrachium > Nannobrachium achirus. The sequence continues at coordinate 32,700,733 of NC_137810.1, forward strand.
GAGACAAAGCAATAAAGTAGTTGGGGGAGTAAGTTGACAGTGCACAGGGTCATTCTATGCATGGCAGCTTCCTCTCTGTGTCACTGCTGAGTCCTGACATACCTGAAAATAGGTGTCTTTTTAGGCCCAAATGGCCCCACAAGTATTGTAGAATTTGAGAAATACACATTTAGTGGTTGTGGTTAGAGTTGGAGTTATGCCGGTTTATACTTAACTCAACTAAGGCACTCAACTAAGTACAACTCAGGCTTTGGAATTAAATTATCCAAAGAAACACCAAATTACCTGCCGTTGCCTCACTCATAAATGTGCCTCTATTTTGTACTGTAGATTGCTTCTCCCTTGCAATAGGTCAAGCCTATTTCAAAGTTTGAAATGGGAAGAAACCTTTCAGTAAAATTATTTATAAAATGTTTAAATCCTCACAAGTATAGAAATACAAGTGTGTGTGTGTGTGTGTGTGTGCGTGCGTACTGCGTGCGTGCGTGCGTGCGTGCGCGTGTGTGTGTGTGTGCACAACTGTGCGTGCATGTGTGTGAGTGTATGCGACTGCATGTGTGTGGAGGGGAAAAAATATATATATTCTTGATTTATTCGCACTGACTTTGGTCACTTATTTTCTGGCCCCGCACTATTGGGCTGTGTTGGTTGGCGGTGTGATACTTGTGTTGCATTGCCTAGCATTGACTGTTATGTGCACTTTTTTGTTTGGCACTGTCTGTTAAGTTGTGCTTTGAGTATAGCTTTTTTTTTGTGTGTGTGTGTGTGTGTGACGTGTCACTTATGAGCCTTGAATGTTTCGTGGTCACTTTATGTATATATTCTTCTTTTTTGCAATAGCTTTTCGACACTTTATGTTTTTCCCATGTGGGATAATAAAGGTATCTATCATCTATCTATCTATCCATCTATCTGAGTGTGCGTGTGTGTATTAGATGATTATGAGGATTTGCATGAAATAAAAACACCTCAGACGCACACCTCCCTATATCAGTGGTTCTCAACTTTTTCAGACCGTGACCCACCAAAAAATCCTATTTGAACTGCATGCACCCCCACCCTGATAAGCAATACTTGGAATGTAGGAGTTTAGGCATTCAATTTAGTTTGACTCGGTTCCAGAGATAAATATTGTGAAAATAGCAGATCTACAAGCTTGTAGGTCTGCTATTTTCATATTTTTTGCCTTTTTCTTATATTGTTTATATTTGACAATTTATCTAATGTTTGACCAGTTTTTATAGGGTAATTTGTTGATCAATTTTTTTATGTGGTAATTTTCACGTCACTGTCATAGGGATATTTCACTTTAAACAAATACTTTGGGTCATTTTATCGTCTACTCAGGCTTTTGGAAACACTCGGGACATTTTTAAGTTAGTTCATTCAGTATTTAGATATTTTATATTCATTTTATCCTTCCTATACAAACCCACTTCAAACTCCATTTTAACCATCATAAATTCATCAAAAACATCCCTCCTTGGTTCTGCTGACTCATACTGCCCTCCAAATACGTGAGGAGGCCATGCATGTTTTTTCAATTACTAAAAATAAATTATTAATCAAACATCATCAAAATCGTATCAACAAGCTCACAACACATTGTGACAATTAGCAAACTTGCAGATTGGTTATTTTCTAGTAACCTACAGTAAGTATAAAATAGGGATTAAGCGGTTGATGATCAATAGTTTTAGTCCAATAATATGATACAAATGATTCTGTAATGGGCATTCTGCATAATGAGTAATTTACTAATTTTGCTTTTAGTACCAATACTTTTGTACGTTTATTCTTTTAATTCAAATTCTGAATACGGGACTGTTACAACAGAATATTCCTATATTGTGGTATTGCTACTTTTACTTAAGTAAAAAAACAGAGTACTTCTTCCACCACTGACAGACAGTGCATTGTGAGAGAAGAGTTATTATGACACCCCCCACCCCTCCCCTCTGCTGTAGCCAAGGCCAGCACAAGGTTACGGTAAAACATCTCAATGTCACTGTGTCACCGGCAGCCACGGCTGGAAAGGTTTTGCCCCCCTACTGTGCCCTCACCCAACACCAATTTTTATTAGGTGTTTTTTATGAGCTGTTTGGTGTGTGTATGTGTGCTTGAATGTGTGCGTGCGTGCGTGGAATGTATGGCACTCGGCATGGAGCTAATTGACCAAACAGTGTGTCAGCTTTGTTGTGCACAAACATCTGGAAATATCTCAGCCATATTTGTTGAAAATTAACACCTCAGGCCTCATGTTTGCCCTACTGTATTTCTGTAGCTGTTACGGTCGTAAAAAAGGGAAAATAAGATCCTAACCAACTGTGCATCTCCTCAGCACAAATATATAGCTGCAGAAGCTGGTAGACGGTGTGTAAATAGCGAGTGACAGCACAGGGCCTTTTTTGTCCCATTTTGATCACTGCAGATGCTCATCGTGCCGCATCATGGACTCGGTCACCTAATGGACCACATCGGGCCCTTGAATGTCGAGGGCTGTGTTTGAAATATGCAAGCGCTTTGTGTCAAAGGTGTGTGTGTAGACAGAAACTCCAATAAGAGGATCAATTCCCCTTTCGCTGAGAAACCGGGGCCTCGTGTTTTATTCATTCGTCTAGGAATCTGGTGAAGAAAGTGTTTATCGTTTATTCCACTGACAGCCCCCTGACCCCTTCTACTCTGCCAGCCTGCGACTTCGATTCTTAACTTTAACTTTATTATTCCAGGGAGGAAATTTGGTGAGAACACCTGCATGCTTGGCATGTGAATGGCTGTGTTGTTGTTGTTGATCATCATCATCATCAGAAATCTTTAGGCACTTGTTTTAGGGACTGACTTTAGAACAGTGGTTTGTTGGTGGTGGTTCTCGTAGTGGCTCACGCAGACAACTAATGTAATGTAAACCTAAGGCAATGGTAAAGGTCAATTATCTTAGTGGAAGAACAGAAAGTGACCTCAGTCCTCTAAGAAGAGTTGAAAACCTGAATCACGTTTAGTTATGTGTTTTTGTGTGAAATTGTGAATGCACTTACAGTATATTTGTGTGCATAGACAGACATGCAACAAAGGATAATCTGCACTGCAGTTTATGTAACCACCACCAGCAACACACACGCACGCTTGCACACACACACACACACACACACACACACACACACACACACACACACACACACACACACACACACACACACACGCTCATTATTTACTGGCTCCACAAAGTTGAGTACTAATGTGTTGCTGTGGGAACTACTGTATGCTATGTGGAGCCCCTTAGCAGATGGCAGCCTGCTATGTACTGTACCTTCTCACACCATTTCTGACCTGTGGAAAGGGCGTGTGTGTGTGTGTGTGTGTGTGTGTGTGTGTGTGTGTGTGTGTGTGTGTGTGTGTGTGTGTGTGTGTGTGTGTGTGTGTGTGTGTGTGTGTGTGTGCGTGCGTGCGTGTGTTTGTGTGTGTGTGCGTGTGTGCGTGTGTGTGTGTGTGTGTGTGTGTGTGTGCGGTTTTCGTATTTGTTATTTTATTTAAATATTTGTACTGGGGTACGTTGGCGGGAAGGTATTAGTATAGATTTGTCTATACACTGTTGAGTGGGTTTTTTATATGTCGGCTATTTAGAATCTCTCATTTGCATGTGTTTTAGAGGTCTTCATGGGTGCAAATGGTTGGAGCTGTTCCGAAATAGACCTGTAGCTTTATTATCCGACCCCAATGGGCCTATGTATAAATACATTTACTTTAAACAGCGACTGGTGTTACATTTCAATGCATATTTTATTCATAGAAATAGATATTACAGTTCTGGCTGCCGGGTTATTGAGTTGACAGGTGACATGTGTCACGTCACAAATGTCCAGTCCAAGTTAAACAAATTATCTCTCAATGTTAAAAAATCAAATTTTATTATATTTACATTAAAATATAAAGAATATTGCAAATGTAACACCTTTCTGTTTATAGGCTATATTGCAATCTCAAAGTCTGCTTCACTAAATCAATTTAAATATACGTTTAGAACCCACTCGATGAATTAAATTTAACTCCCCAACCCAATATTATTATGCTATTGTTTCAAATGTGTTGTTTTTAAGTGTGCAAATAAACTAATACAAAAATATATGGCCATATCTACGTGCCCGTCACAGACAGACCCACAGAAAGACATAGCTTACCATAGCTTATCTCCATATTCCCTATATATCCATACTTGATCATTCTACTGTACAGCCTCACACAAAAGTAGCAGATTGCCGATCTTTTGATGTTTTTGAATTTGAATCCTGAAAAGTAACAGTTGTGGACGTATGAGGTATCCACCCGACAGAGATACAGTAGGTTATATTTTCAGTATGACTTCGTAAAACAGTGGTCATCTAAATTCTTTTCTTGCAATGAAATACAGTCTTCTTTAAACTGAACAGAGCTGCCTTGGATCCTTTCTAAGTTCTCCACCTCATCTTTGCACTTTTTGATACTCATTATAACGGAATGGACCTTGGAATTGTGTCCCCTAAGTGGTCATCTCTCTGTTCAATTACCACAGCGGTTCTCAACCTCTTTGATCTTTAGTCTGCACCACTTCAGGTCGTCTGCATTGTTGGGTCTGGTGTCTCTCATCTTCCTCTCGACAATACCTCATGGATTTTCTAGTCTATATGGGGTTCGGGTCAGGTGAGCTGACTGGCCAATCAAGCACAGTGATACCATGGTCAACAAACCAGTTACTAGTTGTAGCGCCATAATCCTGTTGGAAAAAGGAAATCAGCATTTCCATTATGCCTTGGACCGGTCCGTGGACCACTGGTTGAGAAACACCTAATTACTGGCCTCACTCATTAGTGTGCATTTATTATAGATGGCTTCTCCCTTGCAATTCCATAACATTCGACAATCGGACGAATAGGTCAAGCCTAAGTCTTTTTTTTTACTTAATTTCTATTTTGTCACATGCGCACATATTTATAGGGTCAACATTTTACATCATTTTCATCCTCGTATTACAGTCCATATCAATCCTCTGTGGTGTCATTCTTCCAGATTATGTATTCATTTCTCCCATTTTTCAAGAAACAACTATCCTGAGTCTATGTGTAAATCTATTAACTATTATGTATTAACTATCCTGAGTCTATGTGTAAATCTCTCCATTACATAGATTTCCTCCACAATGCACACAAGTTGGGGAGTCACTCAGTGGCGTCAGTTCAGAAAAAGCTAAGGCATGGCAACATGACTGGTGTCTTGCACGCGCGCCTTCAAGTGCAGCTAAACTTGGCATAAGCTATAGTAAACGTGCCACAATTAACAATAATGAATTGCACCTGTACCATTTTGTCAAGATGGGGAGAATACAAGTGTGGAGAATATAATTATAATACCTTGCTAAAGTGACCATTTTGTAAAATTTTGCATTTGTAGTTATTTTACTGTAATTTAACAACATAATAACCAGAACAGATAGACAAAGAGACATTCAAGGATTTATATTTAAAAGTAACTTTTATGTTCAAATCCTGGACCCAGGGTATGGCAGCTGCATACCCCTGCCATACCCAATTGACGCCCCTGGAGTCACTTCTATACCAGAATCTCGTTATTGCTTTTTTCCTGGCTGCCAGTGGCACCTTGACCAGATACATGTCATCTCCATGTGTGTTTTCCTGCATCAAGTTTCCTAAATATAATACCACACTTGTCAGGTCAAGCCTATTTCAAGGTTTAAAATGTGCAGAAATCTGTTCAGTAAAATTATGATATCATAATGAACAGCATTTGCACAAGTCACATACCCTCAGGGAAGAACTGAAGAAAACTGTTTAAAACACGCACGCACGCACACACAACACACACACACACACACACACACACACACACACACACACACACGCACACACGCACACACGCGCACACACACACACACACCGCAATCTATTAGTTAGACTACTGCCAATCTGTAGCCTATATTAGGCTAATTAACTCATCAGTGGTGATAATCAATCACGTTAGACTCAGTGATTATAGCAATAAGATGTTTATGGTGGACCTGTGCAGACCTCCAGTGTGTTCGTTATACTGTAGGCTGCACTCAGTCCACGTTTAACAAGCTTAGCAGGCTCAGGTGCTGACTAATCTACTGGTAATGAGGCTCACAGTATTGTGTGTGTGTGTGTGTGTGTGTGTGTGTGTGTGTGTGTGTGTGTGTGTGTGTGTGTGTGTGTGTGTGTGTGTGTGTGTGTGTGTGTGTGTGTGTGTGCGCATGCTTGTCCATGTTTTTTCCCACTCTGCCTGTTTGTCTTTGCTTTGGCTGCTCCCAGCCAGTGATCATTCCACTGTCTCTTCCATTCCTGCCGAAAACACCTCTATTCTCATCTTCCTCTTAACCTCCTCTTCTTGTAACATTTTCTACTAAGTGTGTGTGTGTGTGTGTGTGTGTGTGTGTGTGTGTGTGTGTGTGTGTGTGTGTGTGTGTGTGTGTGTGTGTGTGTGTGTGTGTGTGTGTGTGTGTGTGTGTGCGCGCGTGTGTGCGCGCGCGCGTGTTCATGTGTCCGTACGTTTTGTGAGTGTAGCGTGCGTGTGTGCCTGTTTGTTTGTGTGTGTGGTGGCAAGGCTTAACTGAATTAAGATGACTGGGATTGGTGCTCTGCCCAATCGTCCCAGATTGGGCTTTTGGAGTGAAAATCCTCCAGGGGACGCACTAATCCCTGACGGTCGGGAGCAATTTTTATCTTATAGCAAAGCTTTCTCCCTCTCTCCCTCCCTCCCTCCCTCCCTCTCTCACATGCACACTCCCTCTCCTGCTTCTATTTATAGCTCTCTCTCTCTTAAGCTTCCTTGCGTGCCACTGTTTACATTTAGAACCCCCCGTTTCCCTTAGCCAGCCGCTGGCCCCAAGAATTAACAGCAGGTAATCTCCATTGACTGGTGTGCTCGGATAAAAGGCATGCTGGAGATAGGCAGATAGAGAGATTTAAGGAGTGCGAGGTGGCCAGAGGTAAAGGGGAGCGGGCAGGATTGGAGAGACGGCGGGGGAGATGAAGGGGCGGGTAAAAAGGGAGATTTGAAGTGACAGATCGATCCTAATGTGTATTCCAGACAGCTAGGCGAGCTGTCTGCATTTGGTTTTGGGAAGACGAATGGGTGATGGAGAGACAGGCAAGCAGGATGCGGCAGTTGAGCAGGGAAAAGGGGGTTCGGTGTTGACAAACCTCTGTCTATGTTGGAGGTACAGTACAGGGGCCGGTTTGAGGCACGGAAAATAGCAGATCTAAGCTCCCAGAGCTTGTAGATCGGCATTTTTGTGTGCGAGCGACACTGTCGTATATAAGGATATGGTCACACATGCATGACTGAAGGGTAGTTAGTACACAGATATAAAAAGCTAGATACCTCTTCCGCCGCTGCAGTTCATTGGAGCAACCTGTCAAACTGGAAAGGCAGAAAGAAGTGCTAAAAGCACGCTGCCACTCAAAGTGACTCCTGGCCAATCGCAGCGCATGTTTTCCGGGACTTCAATGGTGACTCCACGCCTGCAGCCATACAGTCTTGTACAAATTGCCTATCCAGAGCCAAAGGAGGCGTCTACCTTTTTATGTCTATGGGGCAGTTGCCAAACCGTTGTGCCACACCACGTGACGGCATGTGGGCTCCACCCTTTCGCACATAGAATGGAAGTTAGCGGCTGCTGTTTCAGTCGTGCATGTGTGACCGCACAACGCCAACGGTCCATCACCGTCACACGTGCAAATGAAAGCAAGTATATAGCTAACATGTCAACACACTGCATCCAAAAGATCCTCCCCCTTCGCTCGCATAGAATGGAAGTGAAATGTTTCAGTCAATCAATAGTTCTCAACGTTTTCATTTCCAGGACACCCAGTTTTGTATGCATTAGGCCACAGACCCCCATAAGGCGCTCTACAGACGGGCAGCGGTTGCCGCAGGGGCTCCCGCTTTGATCTGCAGGGACCGTGCCGCGGTGATACACAAACACACCCGCTCAGCGAGTAAACGCCGCGCGGTATTTCACAAAGATGAACACAATCCATCTCTCACCGCCCGTGTACGCATGCACAAACGAGCACACCCTCGGGGATTTTCACGGGACTGCGCCCGCTCGCCTCACCGCCTCAAAACTTCGCTGCACGGCCGAAATAGCCGCCCACCTCTCATTGAAAATGAATTACTAGGAGGCGGTGACCGCGTATCGTCTAGAACCCACTTAACTGACTCTGAGAGTGAAGTGAAAATGAATACATTCTCGGTTCTTAGCTATTGCTCATTTAGCTTGGGACCCCCTAGAATCCCAAATCATGCTTAACACTCCTCATTCCGGCCTGCTACAGCCTCCCTCCTCACCAATAAATGATGGCTGTGCTCCGATCCTTCAGTTGAGTCTGAGCCATCTGGCTCAGAGGTCAGCTCAGCCCCGCAGCCCAGAAGTGGTGCAGCGGCAGCTAACATTTAGCTCATTATGCTAATGCTAATCATCAGTGCAAGCACAGGGACCCCCTGGGGGGCAGACAGACACAGCTGAGGTTAGAGTACCAGCCGGCAACACGTAAACCATTTTAGTAGCGAAGAATTGGTATAATTGCTGGGTCCCTCTGGGTGAATCGTGTGTTCAGTGCCGTCTTGTTAGATGTGTGAAGTATAACAGTGGCGATTTAAATTAGTTCTGTTATTTAATGCGATGGAGCACACAAGTCTCCTGAGTCCTGCGTATTCTACGGTTGGATGTGGCGCGCTTCCGCCTCTGCTTTCCTGGTCCGTGTCAATAACTCAATAAGACACGGGCTCCACCGCTGGTCTACTTGTGTTTATGTATAGGCTACTGTACAGCACATGGAAGATGTATACATGTATGCATGTAACATGCACAGGCAGGCAGTCTTGGCGAGCCCACTGTATCATGGAGTGATTCTAATGTCAAAGGTGAGATGTTGTGTATCTTCTGGGCACTACAGCAGCAGTGTATTGGAGGGTCTTCCGAGCTGCTGCTCAGCCTTCTCGCATTTAGCCCCCCGCGCTCATTAGCTCGCCCCCAGCCAGCTGAGAGCTGTGATCTGCAAACATTGATTAAAATCAATAATTCACACACCACCCCTTTAATATTTGATGTGTGCCGCTATAATCTGTCTGGGGTAACTGCCAGTGTAAAGCGTGACACACATGCACGCACGCACGCACGCACGCACGCACGCACGCACGCACGCACGCACGCACACACACACACACACACACACACACACACACACACACACACACACACACACACACAGGCCTATGCACATGCCTCACACAAACACAGTGTGTGTGTGTGTGTGTGTGTGTGTGTGTGTGTGTGTGTGTGTGTGTGTGTGTCTGTCACTCTCTCCACTGCCAGTGATTTTGGAGTGTCTGAGCCAAATCAAGACTTATTATTATACTCGGCATGGCACACTGAGACACACGGTCGTACGACAGGAGCATCAATGGGGTTTAAGTGTCTTTGGCAGAGAGCTGCTGTTGAATATTGGATGTGTCAGGTCCAGCCGGTCCGGGCCAGAGACACTGCTTGGGTTTCTCTGTCTTTCGGACCCACTTTCTTGCATTGAGTGGACTGTTCCACCTGCTGCTCTGCCAGCTGTAAATAATGGAACCGCTGAACCGAGCTGGGGAGAGCAGCCATGCGCTACGAGAGAGAATTATGTCAAAGATAAATAAATAAAAAAGACCAGCGTGATACAACTAGACGTACAGTGTATGAGCACTGCGTGTGTCCTTCCTTATTAACAACCAACTGAACTAAAACTATACCCAACCCTAAAAGACCAGCATGGTTTGTCTGCTGAAGGCTGCAATACTGTATGTATGTATGAATGAATGCATTTTTATTTGTCCCAAGACCCATTCCTTTAGGGACCCCCATAAGAGAAGATTTGTAAACATTATTTAGTCAGCATTTATTTTCCATGAAAACAGACGCTCTCGCCAAGCTTACAATACAGGCTGTGAGCTTGTTGATTGTCTATTTTTCAATAGCAAAAACATAAAATCCCCCTAGGCCCTCCTCAAGGACCCTTGGAGGTCTCCGGGCACAACTTTGATTACCAGTGATTACAAGACACACATTTTTACAAAGTTACATAGCCTGCCCTACAGTGTGTCTATTTGTCTATACAAAGATGTGCTATTTTCACTTGCTGAAAATAGCAGCACATCTACAAGCTCATAACGCTTCTCATATAATTGAAGTATTGCTTCCCATGTCATATGGGAGCCCGCCTCGGTATGGTCCAATCATGACCCTTTTTTTGCTCAGAAGCTCTGGTGTAGAGCCAAGGGAGTGTGGGGGTGCTTCTTCCTCTTCTCCTTCCACCTGCGGCTCCCCACCGTCTTGGAAATGTCTGACAAATTGGATCATTTATTCTAAGCCAATGGAGAGCACCGCTAAGGCCTGTCAGATTGTAGCCTACAATTTCTACAGCACTCAAGTGAGAAGAAGAATGGTCTGGCCACATATATATAATAGACTGGATTATCAAGATTGTCCTGGTCCACGGTTTTCAAAATTTCAAAATGATTGGTGTTGGCAAAGAAAAGAAGAACAACATAACCTATAATAATACTTCTGTTTCAGTCCGCCCACATAACTGAGCTAGAATTTGGCAAAATAAAGCAGTGATGTTTTTTACGACCCAGCCTAGGGGTCACCAGGTGCAACACAAAAATGGACTCCCTCCTTTCCAGTCCCCAAACACAGCCAGTCAACACAAACAAAAATCACACCCGTGTGAACTGAGCGGTGGTTTACCCCCCCCCCCCCCCCCTTCCCCCCTGTGTGTGTGTGTGTGTGTGTGTGTGTGTGTGTGTGTGTGTGTGTGTGTGTGTGTGTGTGTGTGTGTGTGTGTGTGTGTGTGTGTGTGTGTGTGTGTGTGTGTGTGTGTGTGCGTGCGTGCGTGTGTGTGTGTGTGTGCCTGGTCTGGCCTGGCCTGAACAACAGCGCCCCTCCCTTAACATGTGTGGTCATAAAAGGTACTGCAGGCCTGCAGGCTACATACAGACACACACGCACGCACACACACACGCATACACACACGGCCACGTATAGGAGACGGTGTAACCACCGCTCAAAAATCCAAAAGACAAGTGACAAAACATTTGACATTATGGCTTCTGGCTTGTGTGTGCTACCAAAACTGTGGGAGGAGTAGCGCGCCAAACTTTAGGGTTTACGTGATAATAAAGTCAAACAAGTACTATACTTTTAGGAAAAATGTATTCACCAATGAATTAATATAAATTAAACTATATGACACATCCCTTAGCAAAATGGAAGAACACGATTCCTGATGAAGCCGGTCGATTTGACATAATCCCAGCCAGCACGCCCACATGGGTCCCGCATGGGTACGAGTTGGGCTACTTGGGTACCACGTGGGCATGGGCTTGATGTGGGCAAATTACATGGGTCCCACGTGGGATACAAGTGGGATACCTGGGCATGGGTTGGAAGTGGGCTTTCCCACATGGTTCCCACATGGGCTACATGTGGGCTAACTGGGCATGGGATTGAAGTGGGCTGGCCCAAGTGGTTCCCACGTGGGCTACATGTGGGATAACTGGGCATGGGATGGAGGTGGGCTGGCCCAAGTGGTTCCCACGTGGGCTACATGTGGGATAACTGGGCATGGGATGGAGGTGGGCTGGCCCAAGTGGTTCCCACATGGGCTACATGTGGGCTAACTGGGCATGGGATGGAAGTGGGTTGGCCCACGTGGTTCCCGCATGGGCTACATGTGGGCTAAGTGGGCATGGGATGGAAGTGGGCTGGCCCAGGTGGTTCCCGCGTGGGCTACATGTGGGCTAACTGGGCATGGGATGGAAGTGGGCTGGCCCACGTGGTTCCCGCATGGGCTACATGTGGGCTAACTGGGCATGGGATGGAAGTGGGCTGGGGCACGAGGTTCCTGCATGGGCTACATGTGGGCTAACTGGGCATGGGATGGACGTGGGCTGGCCCACGTGGTTCCCGCATGGGCTACATGTGGGCTAAGTGGGCATGGGATGGAAGTGGGCTGGCCCAGGTGGTTCCCACGTGGGCTACATGTGGGCTAACTGGGCATGGGATGGAAGTGGGTTGGCCCACGTGGTTCCCGCATGGGCTACATGTGGGCTAAGTGGGCATGGGATGGAAGTGGGCTGGCCCAGGTGGTTCCTGCGTGGGCTACATGTGGGCTAACTGGGCATGGGATGGAAGTGGGTTGGCCCACGTGGGTCCCGCAAGGGCTACATGTGGGCTAACTGGGCATGGGATGGACATGGGCTGGCCCACGTGGTTCCCGCATGGGCTACATATGGGTTAACTGGGCATGGGTTGGAAGTGGGCTGCCCACGTGGTTTCCGCATGGGCTACATGTGGGCTAACTGGGCCTGGGATGGAAGTGGGCTGGCCCACGTGGTTCCCGCATGGGCTAAATGTGGGCTAACTGGGCATGGGATGGAAGTGGGCTGGCCCACGCGGTTTCTGCATGGGCTACATGTGGGCTAATTAGGCCTGGGTTTATTTTTTGGCTGTGAATTTTGGCTTAGGCAGTGGGGAAAAACATATTTCCTTTAAATATTTCCATATGAACCAACCAAGAGTAGCCTAGTTATTAACAACAGCTTGACCAAAATATCTATACACAGGGTTATGTAAAATAATAATAATAATAGTAATAATATCCATGGCTTTGATGCTATAACAATTCCATGCTGTACCAATAGGAGAGATAACAGGCAAAATGTTGATCAAAATAACACTTCTATATTCTCAAATTGTTTAGACTTGTTGTAAATTAAGTAATGCAGATGCTTAACAGTAATGTAACTCTTGATTGGGTAAAATGAAACCAAATGGACCTGTAGATATATGAGGGTCCATTTGGTCACCAAATCGCCATCATTTAGCTGGGGACGACCTGGAACCCTCCCAAGGACCACTGGTTGTGTGTGTGTGTGTGTGTGTGTGTGTGTGTGTGTGTGTGTGTGTGTGTGTGTGTGTGTGTGTGTGTGTGTGTGTGTGTGTGTGTGTGTGTGCGTGCGTGCGTGCGTGCGTGCGTGCGTGCGTGCGTGCGTGCGTGCGTGTGCGTGCGTGTGTGCATGTGTGCTTTTAACCTGTCGGGTGGTAGTAGGAAAAACATTCATTTCATTACTTCTATTTTGACCATATGCTCCTAAAACAACATTCGACAACATTACATTATATTCATTAAAATAAGTTAAGCAGACTCCTGGTCAAATCCACACTCAAAAATGCCAAGATCATAATGCATTGCATCGCAAAACTGTTCTGTTTTTATAGAGCTGCTATTCATGCAAAAATGTAGTTATTATGTGTGGTTATAAACATTTTAGAGAGAAGCCTCAGGCCATACACAATCTGTCTGTGTTCCCACGATTGGCCAGGCTTTGGACTTTGCTTTATGTGCTGCTAGTTAGTTTACCTAGCTGCTTTGTACAACACCACTAGCCTAGCAGAGCTAAACAATCCACCCAATACTGCAGTTAGTTAGCTGCATTAGTATATAGTCTGGCTACGTTAGGCTACAACACCACATTCATTTTGTTCAACAAGACAGACAGACAGACAGACAGACAGACAGACAGACAGACAGACAGACAGACAGACAGACAGACAGACAGACACACACACAGTGAGTAGACCAAACCAAGCCTCTCATTACCATGTGAATACAGGGTGATTTCACATGTAGGTGTTATTGACCGTCTAACCAATCACTGTGCTTCCCAGACTTTTTTGAAACTGAATCACTTTTTCTTTGTCATTTGAGAGTGAGGAACTGGACAGGACTTGCTTCCACGAATGGACCTTAAAAAATCCAAAAGTATATGGTAAGTAGCCTCATTGTCTAATCTATATTCTAAAATGTTCTAGACTAGCCTAGATACAGGCTAGTTTTAACTCACGGTTTGTTGATTTTGTCAACTTAACTAAGGACATTATCTTTAAACAACAAGTTACATGTTTTATGCTCTAGATGTAATGTTATGTTATCACATTGTAACAAATTATTTCAAACCATGGATTTAGGCAGGCCAGTATTGTTATATATTATGTTTTAAATCCCTAGATTACAATGTATGTTGGTTTACCGTATGTGCTGTATATGTTGGTTAATGTACCCAATGTGTTCCTAGTCTGGGCAAACCCACAAAAACAGCAGCTCTACTAGCTAATAAAGCATCACAGCACGTTATGAGCTTGTAAATCAAGCCAGATTGAAATATGTGTGGGCCTACATTGAAATTTACATTGCTTTAACTTTTGAAATCTCATTTGTCCCCTCTTTCTTGAAGACAAATAATGTGCTCAACCCAAACCTGAAAAGCAGAGGCTTCAATCTACAGACAGACAATGAAGTACCCCATAAGTGACAATGGTAATATAAACTTACATAATGTTTGTGATTTTGTTGGGATATTGATCTTGGCTAACTTTAATGTTGTGTGGAAAAAACTGAAGTTGAATGTGACAGCATACGGCTGCAGCTAACTAGTGGAAGGGGCAGATTTGTTGAAGAGATCACGGTTGGCAGTTACATTTTTATTCTACATCAAGGGTCTTCAACAGGGGGTCCGGGACACCTAGGGGGTCCTCAGGGTCACTAAAGGGGGTCCTCCAAATATTTGTGTGATAGAAACCTTATTTTCTCATTTTTTATTTTAACCACTTGAACCCTAGCGTCCATATTCTGAGAACTTGAGCCAAAAATAGCAGATCTACAAGCTCACAACGCCTTGCACTGCGAGGCGTTGTGAGCTTGTAGATCAGACATTTGGGCAAAGAGGTTTTGTAGAGAGGGAAAAGAGCAGACCAAGTAGTGAGTGAAATGTCAACTTTATTAAGTATTGACTGTTCAAGTGGTTAAATATCTGAAACACAAATCGACATGGATCCAAAATACAATGATGATTTTCCTGTCATGATGAAACTATATGGAATCTATGTAAAGGTTTTGGTGGTCCCTGCTTCATCTCTCTCAACAAAGGGGTCTGTGGCCTGAAAACATTGAACATTCAAAACCAGTTTGTCCACAGTCAGCAGGCACGTAGACAGTAGGCAGCTGATAGCATAGGCCTACTCAACTTGCTTATAGAGATGCAAATCTTTGCTATTGTTTTCATTGGGTGACGGGGGTTTACTTTGGGTCATCGTCACCTGGCTTTACAAAGAATCAAATGTGCACACGCTCGCCAAATGGTCTGTGTACTACACTATTGGACTTTAGTTGCTTATTTAGAATATTATTAGGCTATAAAACATAGGCCTACATTAATCTCTTCAGCCCTATACATTTTGTCTATTTGAAAATAGCCGATCTACAAGCTCACAATGCGTCGCAATGCACTTCACTGGCATTTCGGCTGGCATTTCGCCTACTAAAATCTCATTCCTGGTGACGCCAGTGTAAGTGTGTTTAAAGATAGAATGACTACTTTACATTCATATCTTGTGGCTAATCCTTTCTTTGACTTTTGCCATAAACTCAGGAATTGCCATGTCGGAGATATCTAAGGTTAAGGCTTCCTGGGTGAAGGCAAGATGGACAGACCAGTGGAACGCAGCAGAACCATCCAGGCTTCACCAATTCATCAAGGATCTCACAGATGTTCCTGACCAGCACCTCCCCCGTAAGGAGTGGACAACCCTCAATCACCTGAGGACAGGTGTGGGACGTTTCAGTGCAGCACAGGATCCATCACAGACTGTGTAGCATGTGATGACCAGCTGCCCTATATACCAGCCACTGAATGGTGATCGTGGCCGAGAATGATCATGACCTAGACAATGACACACTCGACTGGATTGCTGCAACGGAGTGTAAGGACATACAACAGAAAAAGATCTGGATGATGTGCCACCCCATTAGACAAACTCTCTCTCTCTCCCCCCTGTGGTTGGCTAAAAAAAACCACCCACAAGCACAGCAGACCCAGATTGATGAATGCAACATGAATGAACAGTGGATTCCAGAAAACCTATGCCCTAAAACAGTTTTGTTACAAAATTCAAGATTTTGATGCACCTCTTACACAATTTATGTTTTTGGACATTTTTTAATCCTTTATTTTGTTCTGTTAGCAGTCTGTGGAGCATTATGGGAATATCTCTTTTTGCATTTCAAGTGTTTTTTTTTAAATGTACTGTATGTACACTTGCACATTTGATCTGTTTGCCTTCATGCTGCTGCTATCTTTATTTATATTGTATTGTATTATCTTGTTTATTTTTGTAATAAACGTTGTCAAATATACAGTATATTGTCTATTTCATCCAAAATGTATTTTAGGTGTTTCAATAATTAACACAGTTCATGTCAAACACTGTTTTAGTCTACCATTAAAATCTTCCTAGGAGCAAGGTTGAGCCCACTTGGATCCCACGTTTATCCCCTATGGTTCCCGCATAGAATTGCCTAGGTGGGGCCCAACCAGGGCCCATGTAGAACCCACCTAGAGCCCACACAGGCTAGCCCAAGCGGCTCCCACCTGGGTCCCATATACATTTGCCGAGGTGGGGCCCACCCAGGACCCATGCAGAACCCACCCAGAGCCCACGTGGGCTAGCCCAAGTGGTTCCCACTTGGGTCCCATATAAATTTGCCGATGTGGGGCCCACCCAGGGCCCCTGCAGAACCCACGTTGATCCCACGTGGGCTAGCCCAAGTGGTTCCCACTTGGGTCCCATATAAATTTGCCGAGGTGGGGCCCACCCAGGACCCATGTAGAACCCACGTTGAACCCACGTGGGCTAGCCCAAGTGGTTCCCACCTGGGTCCCATATAAATTAGCCGAGGTGGGGCCCACCCAGGGCCCATATAGAACCCACACAGAGCCCACGTGGGCTAACCCACGAGGGACCCTTGTGGAAACCGCGGACATTCCCACATAGAACCCACGTGGGCTAGCCCAGGCGGTTCCCACATGGGTCCCATATAAATTTGCCGAGGTGGGGCCCACCCAGCGCCCACGTAGAACCCACGTTGAGCCCACGTGGGCTAGCCCAAGTGGTTCCCACCTGGGTCCCATATAAATTAGCCGAGGTGGGACCCACCCAGGGCCCATGTAGAACCCACACAGAGCCCACGTGGGCGAACCCACGAGGGACCCTTGTGGAAACCGCGGACATTCCCACATGGGGCCCATGTAGGGAAGCCCACCCTGTACCCATGCGGGACCCATGTGGGCGTGCTGGCTGGGATGGCTCGAGTGTGTGCCGGCAAAACTGTTGGAGAAGTAGCGTGACAATATAACGTTTATTTATAATAAATACATAAAGTCACCCAAGTACTATAGTTTCTAGTTTGTTGCCCTCACACTAACGCACAACCACACTAAAAAAATATTGTTCCTCCGAAACAATTGTGGGCTCGCTTCAAACCAAAAAACAATGACTTTAAAAGTACAAAATGTCAAGATTGCAGGCAGTGCTCTCTTTGACGCAATCGGACACTGCATGCATGATTTGAGGCATTTTGTTCCAAAAATGTGTTATGCAAAAGTTGACCCGCTGGTGGCGCTATAACAGGCCAATGTGAGAAGGGTGGCATCTGTTCCTTGACCTAGTGGGAATGTGCTTGCAAAATGTCACTCACATCGCATGCTGTGTTCATGATTTGAGGTGTTTTTGGCCACTTTATCGCTGCTTGCAGCTATATTTATTATTATTAATATTATTTAAAAATAAATGTGCAGTTCATAGGCATGTTAGATAAAGGTCCTTAGATTGCGTGTAGAATGTTTCATGCAAATTGCTCAAAAATCCCAGGCTAAAAACGGGTTTAAGCGTTTTACAAACTGCTCAAAATTATATAGCGCCCCCCCTTTGGCCATTTGGGGTAAGATTGGTTTCAGTGATATTTGAACTAACCCTCTACACTATTTCGTCATGAAAATGTGACTTTGCGTGCCTGTTTTAGAGGCAGAAGAATAATTTGCATAAAACTGCAATATTCATTGAATTATTAAAAAAATAACGTTTCAATTTAAAAATAAATCCGATCAGACAGATCTTTAGATATCGGTCCAAAGTTCATGTAAAAAAGGTTCTGTGCACGTGACACGAAAATCCCAGGATAAAAACGTGTTTAAGCGTTTTACAAACTGCTCAAAATGGCGGAAAATCTAAGGGCGGAGCTTACTTAACAAAGACACAGATGTCTTCCGCTTGAGTCAAGGCACGCATCTAAGCAACTTGCATGTCTGCAAACGAAACGAGGCATGACTTATGCCCGTTTAAAGTTTGAATTTTCAAACGCTTCGTATATCGCCCCCCTTTGGCCGATTGGAATAAGATTGCTTTCAGTGATATTTGGACTAACCCTCTACATCTTTGCCAAATGCCATGAACGTGTAACTTTGCATGTATGATTTAGAGGCAGAAGAATAATTTGCATAAAACCGCAATATTCATTGAATTATTAAAAAAAATATATATTTAACATACAAACTTCTCACCCCAAATTTCATGTGAAAAAAGTTTTGTGCGCGTAACACAAAAATCCCAGGAGGAGATAGATTTTTTACTGTTTTTCATATAATTCAAAATGGTGGGAGATCTAAAGGTCAAATGTCATAAGTCAGAGTGTCAAAGTTGTTCGGCATGAGGAGACGCATATGTTAGTCCAGGTTTCATGGCTGTACGTCAAACAGAGCATGAGCTATACTAGCCTAGCTGGAGCTAGACTTCATCCCCACACATGTTAAAACCTTTGGTTAAAACATGGAGGGGATCTATACGCAGTTACTAGTTAGCTGCATAGTATATAGGCTGGCCCCAGGCTAGAGCTATACCTGTTCAAAGTTTGCACTTTCAGAGGCTTCCTTCCTGCTGTAAAAAGTAATAGCACACGCCACAGTAAGCTGAACACATTGATGTTTGAATATCGATTTTCGATATTTTCAAAGTTTTGAGGAGAACTTGATATAGTATGATAGATAAATAAATAAATAGTGACAATAACATACGTGTGCTCGCTTTAAGCGAGCCCACAATAACAGGGCTAAGGGAAGGACACACCATTTGGGGACCACGGTCAACAATAGGGGAGATGCAGTGATCAGCACTTAGGACAATGGCATCATTATCCATACAGCTGTGGGGAATTCGATTCGCTTTGAATTCCCTGTGTATCCTGGTCTGGACTGTCTAGCAACATTACAATAATGGATTCCTATACTGCTCATTAAGAAGGCAAGTAGGATCATAGAAATTGAGCAGTTGTCACTGGCCCACAGTGGCCCAGGTCTCTAATTACCTTATTTTAAATAAGGTCCATTGCATTCTAAATGACTTTACTGCTAACCCCCTGCACCAAACATTTCAAATGAGTCAGAGGCAGAATGCTGCAGTGGAAAACTATGGCAACCAGGTTTAATACTTTGTTCCTGCTGTCATTAATGTACAGTATGACTCTCTTTGGACAACGTGTGTGTGTGTGTGTGTGTGTGTGTGTGTGTGTGTGTGTGTGTGTGTGTGTGTGTGTGTGTGTGTGTGTGTGTGTGTGTGTGTGTGTGTGTGTGTGTGTGTGTGTGTGCGTGCGTGTGCGTGAGTGAGTGAGTTCAAGGTTCAGATCCATATACAGTACAGAGTACAGTATATACATAAAGAGAGAAAGAGAGAAATTTGGTAAATAAAAAACAATGTTCTTCAATGAGAAGATATTATGTTTAATGTAAGTGTTTGAAACAGACAGGGTATGGAAGGGAATAGGAACAGACTTAAGGCAAAATCACAAAACCTGAACCTGTGTAGTAGGTACACTGTAACTATAAGCTGTATACATAGATGGTATCCTTTAATTGTGTTGGCGGGCTTAGCGCGTGCTTTCAGGGAAGGATGGGATTGTGCTATTGTTGACATTTGGGTGATTCATTCTGTTCCTTTGTCTAGTGGGAAGCTGCCGTGTTCTTAGCTCTGGTCTCAATTAAAGAGAGTTTGAGATATGTTATTTACCTCGGGTGATATTCAGTAGAAGCTTTGCTGATAATTTGGATGTCTTACTGGTAAATAACCAGTTTCTCAGAACACTCATTTGTTTTAAATAGAAGAAAGGTTAAGAATGATCCAGAAAGGGATGGGAAGGTGGTTATATTGGTGCCCAACGTTGTGATAAATGTATCGCTCCATGGTCATCAACAAAAGAAATTGACAGCAAACTGAGACGCCAGGAATTTCTGTCACCAGAAGAACAGAGCAAAGCTGGATTTTATGCCTCTATTGATAGGACAGTATAGACTGAAAGGAAATGGGGAATGACACACAGCAAAGGTCGTCGGGAACAGGACACACTGTCAGGCATTAGATCCTATGTGGTATGCGCCTGGACCGCTAGGCTAGCGGGAGCCCCACCTGGGAGGGTGGTTGGGCCCTTTTACAACTTATAGGATTGGGAAAGATCAGGGTCTAAAAGCCATGTGAACTTAACTAACTCTCTAAAAGAAAGTCTCAGCACATCATATCAGAGGTAGAAAAATTACTTAGTTTAGAGCTCCACAAATTAATGCAAAACTGGGTCTAATGCAACGTGTCACATGTAGATCTCCTATTGTCAGGGATGACGCCTTACGTAATCTTTTCGTCATTTCCCAACCATTCTGGAATGGATTTTATTTTGTCATTGAACACAAGTGCACAACGAAATTGACTTGATGGCACCAATCCAATGTGAAAAGCAGCAACACAGATATCAATAAAAACAGTCATATAAAAAGTCAGTGTATGAGTTCATGTGTCCTGGGGGGGGTTAAGAGTTCAACAGAATGATAACAGAAGGGAAGAAGCTGTTTCTAGATCTAGCCGTAGATGTATTGAGGCATCTGTAGCCCTTTCGCCTCTGTGAGCGAGAGGGGTTATAAGTCAATTATTGGCAGAATAAGTCCAGTTGGATATATTGTATTGTTTGCTGAAGTCTTTCTAACTACTTAAAGGAGCTATACAGTAGTCAACTTTTTCCATTGTAGGGCCGACACTTTGTTTACATCCTAGTCTATAGATTAGAATGTAAACAAAGTGTTGGTTTGACAATGGCCAAAACGATTATTTTATCATTATTTTACGCTTTTTGTGGTCATTTTTTAATAGAAACACATATATGAAGCTTATTTTTTCGAAATATTATTTTTATTTTAGCATCCGTTTTTCAAGAAAACGTTGACTATAGCTCCTTTAAATATATTTCTAATAGACTTAAATACATTTTCTAAAAGGATTTAACTCAACCTAATATCCAACTTGGTAAGGGCTACTTGACCCAGATCCCCCTAATCTTTGAAGAAGCCCGCATTTGTGAATATTGAAACCTGACCCCTGACACCTATTTTCACTATTTTTGAAATATTTTAAAGTTAAAGTGGTTAAGTTTGTGAGTTTTTATAAATATATAACCAGCTAGTCCTGTGCACAGTATATGAGTGCACAGTAATGTCCCTGAGGAGTCTCAGAAGTAATGTTGGAGAACCCAGACCGGTGTCCGTTGGGCCGAATAGATACCATTGACGTCCAGTTGTGCAATACCCGTCTGTCTGTCTGTCTGTCTGTCTGTCTGTCTGTCTGTCCCTTTCATGATGTCCATACATTATATGGAGATCTCTTATCTCTGTCTGTCTGGCTCTCTTTTATGCACATATATGGTGTTCCGTGTCCAGGCCAGTCTGTGATGTCATCTCCGAATTTGGGCACTCTAGTGATGTCTGTCATTTCCAAATTTGGTCACTTGTTTCATCATGTCAGACAGACATTATTTGGGCATTGTTTCAGCATGCAGCTGTTACCATGTGGGGCGGCATAGCTCAGGGGTAGAGAAACCGTTATTAGAGCACGAAGGGTTCCCGAAGGGTTCCCAGTTCAAATCCGGGCTCCCCCTGAGTGAATGTCGA
The DNA here is from genome assembly GCF_963921795.1 of Nannobrachium achirus. Taxonomy (NCBI): domain Eukaryota; kingdom Metazoa; phylum Chordata; class Actinopteri; order Myctophiformes; family Myctophidae; genus Nannobrachium; species Nannobrachium achirus. The sequence continues at coordinate 32,722,657 of NC_137810.1, forward strand.
AGGGTCCTTGGGCAAGACTCTGAACCCCTAGTTGCTCCCGGTGAGTAGGTTGGTGCCACAATCTCTGTAAAGTGCTTTGGATAGAAGCGCTATATAAATGCACCATTTACCATTTATTTACCATGGTGACAACACTGTTTAATATCAGTGATTTCAGCATGCAGACTGTTTCACCCATTTATGCCCCTATATGGTGTTCCATGATGTCAGTCAGCGATGTCAGGCATTGTTTCAGCATGCAGCTATTACCATGGCGGTGACACTGTTTAGTATCAGTGATGTCAGCATGCGGACAGACATTCCGTAAATAGATAGATGAAAAGTATTAACAAAAGCTCATGAATAAAAGAATGAATGAAAATCCATTGAAACACATGCAGGTTCTTTATTCCATTTCCCGGAGAAGTAATGGTTTAGGTCAGGAGGACATACAAGGTTTTTGCCCGACAGCAGTGAAAACCATTAACCATTCACTTGGGAGAAATCCTGGTCTCTGTCGCACCAGCATGACCCTAATCTTACTTTGTGGTCCACAGTGGCTCAGGGAGCACATCTTTATCCGCTCCTAAAAGCAGCAGCACGGAAGAAAATCATTAGGGCTTGGACCAACTCATCCCACCGGGGGATAGAATTGTTGCCATCCTCCCAAAGTGTAGACAGTGGCGGAAGAAGTACTCACATGTTTTACTTAAAGGAGCTATAGTCAACTTTTTCTTGAAAAACGGATGCTAAAATAAAAATAATGTTTCGAAAATAAAGCGAAAAAATAAGCTTCATATATGTGTTTCTATTCAAAAATGACCACAAAAAGCGTAAAATAATGATAAAATAATCATTTTGGCCATTGTCAGACCGACACTTTGTTTACATTCTAGTCTATAGACTAGGATGTAAACAAAGTGTCGGCCCTCAATGAAAAAGTTGACTATAGCTCTTTTAAATAAAAGTATCAAAATATAGAAATACTCCGTGACAAGTAAAAGTCCTGAATTCTAAATTGACTTGAGTAAAAGTATTGGTATCAAAATAGGCTACTGTTAAAAACAGGCTACTGTATTTTGTTAGCTAACCCAATATGGGCCACTGATAAAGGCTATTTCTGATTAAAACACATCTGGGATCATTGTATTCAGTCCCTCGAACATAAAATCGAGCTAATTCAATGCAGCATTATAAATCTCATCTGAAGACACACCTTTGGGGTGTTTTTGTTCATTTAGCCTGTTTTCATTTTAAAAGTGCTTTACAAATCACGTTTCTATCTGTTGTTCTCCCACAGGTCAAATATCAACTTTAACATGAGAGATTGACCTGATATAAATAAACAAATAACTTCAGGAATTCGGATTTTGAAAACAGTGTTATAAACGTAGTGATAACTCACACAAAGCTACCACCGCTGCGATGCTATCACTGATATTTCCCTATCACTATGAGAATTATTCCCCCCATATGGAACCGATAAGCCTAAATGTGGGGTCCTGGCTCATGGACTATATAGGTATCTTTTTTTGTTGTTGAAAATATCTGTTTTATTGAGCACATTATATTTGACATTCAATCGTATCACAAAACTTCTCACATTTGCCCAGATTCCCCCCCCCCATTTCCACAATGTTCCATGCTGTCCTTGCCGAGAGCTCGGTTCTCCCAAGGCACAGCCCGACGTACATGAAGTCCTTACTGTTAATCCTTTAACATGGAAGACAACACTTGGTCAAGGGAATACAGGTTACACTTCTCGTTTATAAAATAAAAATAAAACACACAATAAAGAAAGTATTTACATTGCTGCAGAGGAGACACCGGGTGATAAACAAAAATAAACCAAGTTCACATCTTAAGGGAGATGTGGGCATGTGGTGGTGCTGACGTTGCTTTTGTTGCAGAGATGTCTTGCATGGCTAAGGTCAGGGGCTAGCTTGTCAATGAAGTCAATGCAAAGCACAACAAAGACGCTACATGATAATCCATTGCAATTCAGTCAATGCCGTCTTCTCACTAGCCTATAGACCAATTATCCTAGATAGAAGACCTTTTATTTAAACAATTTATCTACAGCATCTATAACAATTATTGTATGTGTGTGCGTTCGTGCGTGCGTGCGTGTGTGTCAGGTGTCTGTGTGTTTAGGATGTGTTTAAATAATGTAAATAATGTGTGGTGTTTGTAAGGTGCTGTGTGCGTAGGGCCTGACTTAATACATGTGTATGTATAATTTTGTAGTTGTTTGCCTGTTTATGTGTGATTGTTTAGGCACAGCTGCATCTGGGTGCGCGCACGTGTGTGTGTGTGTGTGTGTGTGTGTCTGTGTGCGTGCGTGCGCGCGTGTGAGAGAGAGAGAGAGAGAGAGAGAGAGAGAGAGACAGAGACAGAGAGAGAGAGAGAGAGAGAGAGAGAGAGAGAGAGAGAGAGAGAGAGAGAGAGAGTGTAACAGGCAGACAGTCAACAGGTGGTTCAGTTACAGAAGCCTGGTTGCCTTGTGGAAAAAGCTGTCCTGGAGCTTGTGGTTCAAGCCTTGAGGCCTTGAGGCTGCAGTAGTGTTTGCCAGATGGTACAGTAAAAGCCCAAACAGTCCATGGTTGGAGTGGCTCGGGTCTATGGTCTCGGACATCAGTCCAAGGAGGCGTAAACCTTTACATCAGGGTGTCCAAATGGAGCCTTACGCGCCTGTAACTCTGAGAGTGTGGGGTCCATTTGGCTCCATTTGCACACTTTTAAAGTTAATCAACTACAACTCAGTGGAGTACGAAAGATTGCAAAGAACAAAGATTCCATTCATAAACTCTCACAGGCCCGTAATGTTCCGTTGGCATCCCTGGTGGGTCCCGGACCAGACGTTGCGAATCACTGAAATCCCAAAGACAGCAGGTGGTTGAAGACTCCTAATCTTTCCTGGTTAGCGTCCTAGCTAGACGATGATGTGATGAGGCGCCACGGCGGCGAGGGGAGACCAGACCACCCCTGATTCCTCCGTCCGTGAAGAAAGTGACAGCCAGCAGGTTTTTTTGGACCGTCCCTCTCTCTCCAGGATGCCTGACAGCCCCCGTTGCCATGGCAACAGAGGCAGGGAGGCAAGCAGTTGTGACTGATTGTGACTGAGGTGATCCCCCAATCTGGTAACCCCTCCCCCACTCCCTCGTCTCTCCATCATTCTCTTTCTCTCTATCCATTAGGGCTGTCATGATTATGACATTTTACATGACGATTAATTGTCACTCAAATAATTGCGATTAACAATTTAATTGTGTTTAATTTGCACATGGTACAAATGACACATAACCTAAATATACAAAGAAATTACTGACATATTTGACAACTTTATACTTAAAAAAGAACATTGATAGTGGAAATAGCCGATCTACAAGCTCACAACGCGTCGCAACGCGTCAAATAATTGCGATTAGACAATTATGTAATAATTGTGACAGCCTACTATCCATTTCTCTCTCTCTCTCTCTTGCTCTCTCTACCTCTCTTTCCTCGCACTCTTCCTCCCTGTCTTTCTCTCACCCTCAAAGCCCTCTTTCAGGTGCTTTGAGACGGCGAGAGGAGGGCCAGTTTGTTTGTAGCTGTCTGTGGTGTGGTGACACAATGCCCTGCCCTATAGCGGCTCGCTGTGCTCACTGACATTTCCCCAAATTGAGGCTCTGACATGAAGGAAAGCGCAGCACCACGTGAAAGCCCCAGTGGTGACCTGAGCATGCAGAAACACCCCGCGTGTCTGTAAGCTCCCCCTTCTGCATCGCCTAAAAACTGCCACCGCGCTTCCGCCATCACAGCCGGTTGATTTCCTGTCTTGAGAGACTATAGCAGGGTTCCCCAATAGGCGGCCCGCGGGCCATTTGCGGCCCGCGGGGGGCTACTGTCTGGCCCACACCAACCCCAGTAATAATGGTGGTATAAGTGCAGCATCAACACTAGTATATCGTCGTTGTCGGGTGGAAATCTCGTATCTCCAAATTTGTACGTTCTTTCGCAAATCATACAAGGCCGTCGCACAAAAGTAGTGAAAACAGCAGATCTACAAGCACACTGTTTTCACTAGTAAATTCAAAACGAACGGTTTTGGACATACAAGATTTTCACCCGACAACAATGATATCTGAACTGTTGCTGGAGTAGCGGGAACGCCGCTGTCGCCCCCTGCAATGTTGTGGCCCTCGGCTAGGTACTCTAGACATAATTCGGCCCTTGGGGAAAACTAATTGGGGAACCCTGGACTATAGAGTGCATTATGAATTATGCATAGTGAATTATGTAAAATTACCCATTTGTATATCAGAGCGTGTACAAATGTAACCAAATGGACCCTATACATACATGTTGTATACTCGCCCATGTACTCGCACAGAGTTAAATGAACACTCAGGATTTGGCTGTGTGTGAGATTAGTGCCAGTTGGCAGACACGCACACAGACAGAGAATGGGGACAGGTTCCTTTCTGCACATGCATGAATAGGGGAGCCCTCCACTGGTGCTGAGACAGCTGCCGCACTGTTGTTTGCATTCATGAGCGAATCCTGCTCGCCGCTCATACAAATACAATTAGCTCCATCCGTCGGCTCTGTGAAAGACATGGGAATAGCCAACATGGAAATCCTCTTCCATTGATAAATGTTAATGTCTGAACAGAGCTCGCACACGGCTCGAAGACGCTTTTTTCCCCTCCACACCATTTGAGGAGGTTCCGACGATATGTAATGTTTGTTTACATTCTTATACAATTTGCTTGTGTGCGTATTGCATGATGAATGGGGGTTAGTTAAACTGTGGGGGTCACTGGGATATTTGGTTGGCCAAATCCCCACAAAATCCCTAAAGCTCCTCTTTGATGTGAAATGGTACTCAACAGCCGGTTCTGTATTGGTGCTTTGATGTTTTTTTGCAGTTGCAAAGCAGCCAACAGACTGTAATGCACATCTCCTTACAGAATACAGTGGGAGGGGGAGGAGATTTTTTTTTGAAAAAGTGTGAAGCCTGATTTATAGCATGCCATGCGATGGTGTTGGTGCCAGAAATAGCCGATCTACAAGATCCCAATGTGTTGCGTCCACAAAGCATCGTGAGTTTGTAGATCGGCTATTTGTGGCACACAGTGTCGCCATATGATTTACTGTTCTGCTCCCTCATGCTTCCATACTTAACTTATTGTGTGGAGGTATGGGGGAACGCATATAATTAATCCCATCTTCATGCTACAACAACAAAAAAACACAAGAATTGTAAATAAATCAGGCTACCTAGCACCAAACCAATCCACTCTTTATCAACCAGTAAGACTCCCTAATCGGAAGATAAGCGACCATTAGGTCGCATAATGTTGTCTGCAAACAGCAACCTCATGGTGGCGCTAGAAGAGGGGCTTGTGAGAAATCAGGGGCGTAGGTTGTGGTTTGCCAGCCAAGGAGTGTGTGTGCAAAGTTTTGCATGGATCGGGGCAACGGTGGCGAAGATAAGAGTAGGGGCTAAAGTGTGACGTATTGGCATGACGGACAGACGGATGGACGGACAGACAGACGGTGGAAAACTGCGACCTGACGAATGCAATAAACAAATTCTAAAACTAGAGGATTTAGTTGACCTAAACATTTGCATAATAATGTACAAAGCCCACCAAAATAAACTTCCACCCTGCATGCAGAAGCTGTTCAAAGCACGAGAGACCCAGTACCAAATAAGGGGGATGTATGTTTCAGGGATCAACTGCTAGGATCAACACTAAAGCTAGATGCATATCTGTAAGAGGGGTCATGGAATAGCTTGGAAAAGGAATTGAAAATGTGCACATCAGTAAATAAATTCAAAAAATGTTTAAAACTAAGATAATAAATAATTACAAAACATTATAATATATTATAGCTGTATCACTATCCTAAGTATAAATAAAAAGCTGCAAACATTGTGCGAAAATGTAATACATAAATATCTCTAATTATATATTAATACATTTATTATAATTAAGTAATAATTGTATACATAACAAATCTTGTCAAAATAACATACTATACTATAGTGGGCGTGAGTCTATTGTTGTACATGTATATACTGTCTATGTATTGTATATGAAAATATATTATATTCTATGCATATGTGTTTATTGCGACCGTACACATCTTGTCAGTAACGTCAGAGGGTAACGTCTCAATGTCTATAGCTGACCTATGACATCAAATTGTTGTGACATCACATTGTGACATCACATTCCGTCCTTGTCCCTTGTATGCCCATATATAGAGATTCATCAATATTAAGTACTTGGCTTGGAATGCCCATGTATGGACACATTGTGTGAGTCTCATGTGGTCTATAACATAAGACATCTATGTTGTCAGATGTCAGTCATATCCATATTTGGGAAAATATTTTGTCCACATTTTGTCCAACTTAAACAACCAACCGCAACTCGAATCACACTTGCAAATGAATTCCGTCCTGTGCGAATTCCGTCCTGCCGACCTCGCCCTTTTGCGCTTTTCGCCCCTAGGCGTCTATACTGGTTATATATTGTTACGTTTATTTATAAATATCTATAAAGTGGTATAGTTTGGTGTACTTCGTGGCATTACTTCCATATTGCCACATTTTACGGCACCAAACTAGATTGTTTTGTTCTTTTTCCTTTCTTGGATTAGCAAATGCATTTAATTGTTTCTCAGTCTTATCAAATCAAATACGTGATATTAGGTTTTTTTGTCTTTATTTAAATGGGGTTGGCAATATAAGCTTTCGGCTTTTGCCTATACCTTTTTGGACCAGCTTTGAAGTGCCAGTGAAAAACTAAAATAAACTAAACTAAACGATGGAAAGTTGAGCATGAGAGAGAGAGGCAGAAGAAGAGTGCGTTCAGCATGGCAGCAGGTTGAAAGTGATTGTGCATGTGTGCTTGTGTGGGGTCTCTGGGGCTGCAGTGTGTGTGTGTGTGGGAGTGTTATTGAGAGACAGAGAGAGATATTTTTAATTCATTTAGGCCTAAACACATTATGAGGCAATATTTTATTCTTTAAATATAAAAAAAATAGCAGATATACAAGCTCACAGCGCGGCACCGAGTGCCACGCTGCGAGCTTGTAGATCTGCTATTTTTTTTAAATCTTGAAAATTTGAATTTTGACCCGATTCTATAAGTGTCTTTTGAATCCTTCTAAGATTTTTGGAAAAAAATCTATGTTTCTATGTCAGCAATCTGGCCATGCAGCCATCGTCAAAGAAAAGGTCCTTTTCACTTAACTGGAGCTCAGTTAGTCTGTTCTTGAGAGAGTGGTTCTCAAACCTTTTCATGTGAAGGACCCCCAAAATTATATGTATTTGGCCACAGACCCCCATCTCAAAATATTTAGTTCCAGGGACCACCCAGAAGCAAAATTTGAGTTACAAACGTTCGCTTTTGAAAATGCATATATTCAAAGATTTGCACACATTTTCACGACTTTTTCAAAAATAGCAGATCTACAAGCTCGCAGCGCGGCACTCGGTGCCGCGCTGTGAGCTTGTATATCTGCTATTTTTCACTGGTTAAAGCATTCAATAATTCTAGACCTAAATGGGTTAATTCTGTGTCAGCTCCTCTCTCATCTCACATCAGAGTGGGAGCGGGGAAACAGTTCCAATGCACCGCTTAACCCGCTGGTTCTCAACCTGAGGGTCGGAACCCGTGGGGTCCCCCACAGTGAAGGGACAATTTAAGGACCCTTGAGTAGGGCTGTCACGATATGACATTTTACATGACGATTAATTGTCGCTCAAATAATTGCGATTAACGGTTTAATTGTGTTTTTCTCGTTGACAATTACATTTCTGTTTGGCTTGTAGGCTTTGAAGTTGCACATGGCAGATATGACACATAACCCAAATATACAAAGAAACGACAGGCATATTTGACAACTTTATACTTACATACATTGATAGAGGAAATAGACGATCTAAAAAATTGTGGAAATAGCAGATCTACAAGCTCACAACGCGTCGCATGTCACTACTCGCATCGCATCGCATCGCGTTGAGCTTGTAGATCTTTACTTAAAAAAAAAGATTCAAAATGGAAACTATGACGATTATGTAAAAAATAATTGCGCTTATGTCAAATAATTGTGATTATGTCAAATAATTGCGATTAGACGATTATGTAATAATTGTGACAGCCCCACCCTTGAGACCTTTTTACTACCTCAAAAACGAGGAGGACATTTTTTTATGAAAAAAGGCCATTACTGTATCAAAAGTAGTCAACAACTAAAATCTGGTCAAACATTTGCCAAATTATCAAATAATATACGAAAGAGGCAAAAATAGTGACAAAGACGGCTCACAACAGCTCGCAACACTATTTTCACGATATCTAACTGTGGAACCTGAAAAGGTTTAGAACCACTGGTTTATCCCACTGGTTCAAGGACCCTCAAATTGATGAATAATAAGCTTATGGAGTGCGGACCAGCCATTTGTAAAGATATGCCAGGCACCCCCATGAGAGAAGGTTTTGTACGTCAATCATTTAGCGGGGGACCCCCTGGAAGCCTTTCAAGGACCCCTGGGGGTCCCTGGACCACACTTTGAGAACCACTGGTTTAATCACTTAAAGGAGTGATACTAGATCTGTTCCTTTTTCCCCTCTATGCTAATTATCTTCGCCGAAAATAGCAAAGGTACAAGCTCACGACCTTGTAGATCTGTTATTTTCAGAACATTTTCACAGATTTCTGACAAATATGATTCGCCTATACAGTATTATGACATACCCAGAATAGGGATGCTAAAGTTCATGTGGTTAGAAGAAGTTAGAAGGTCTACACAAGTAGGGTACTGTAGTCATAATGTGCATGCAGGGGCGTCACACCAAATTCTGGGCCCTGGGTACAAGGATTCACTGCGGGCCCCCCATGAATGTTAACTATTGAAAAATAGCAGATATACAAGCTCACAGCGCGGCACCGAGTGCCGCGCTGCGAGCTTGTAGATCTGCTATTTTTGAAAAATCGTGAAAATGTGTGCAAGAAACCTATGTCAAGGACCCCCAAGATGATATGTATTTGGCCACAGACCCCAATCTCAAAATATTTAGTTCCAGGGACCCCCAGAAGCAAAATTTTAGTTAGAAATGTTCGCTTAAAAAATACATATACCCAAAGATTTTCACACATTTTCACAACTTTTCAAAAATAGCAGATCTACAAGCTCGCAGCGCGGCACTCGGTGCCGCGCTGTGAGCTTGTATATCTGCTATTTTTCAATGGATAAAGTTATTAGGGCCCCTCCACCTTGGGCCCCAGTAACTCAGTCCCACTTTCCTACCCCTTGTGACGCATGCACTGAGCCTGCCTGCCTGCCTGCCTGCCTGCTTCAGAATCCTTTCATAAGCCGCCAGTTGAAGTTTTGGAATAAGCAAAAGGCACAAACAAAAATAAAATAAAAAACATGGTGGCAAGAATTGTCATTCTTTGGAGGTGCATGTGAGTGAATTATACATGAACGCGATTAGAAGATGAACACGATCCTCAACGAATAGAATCCCAGATGAATCCCAGCGCGGCAAGGCAGCTTCTTCAACTGAAATACAGTACAGACTGATGAAAGGAGACCACCAGCTGTTCCCATATAAGCCCTGTTTCACAAATAGTGAAAATAGTAAGATGTAGATCTGCTATTTTCACTCTTTTTGAAATAAATAAATAAATAAAATGGAAATCTGTGAAAGGTTTCTGAAATATTTTGCCTAATGACCTTCCCAAAATAGGGACCTTAGGGATAAACATGCACACAAAAAGGCATTGTTTGAAGTAGAGGTGGGGGTGGGGTCTGTTATCCTGCCGCGAAATGTCTCTCAGCCACTCCTGCCAAATGGTACTTTATACGGTATTTGGGAAAATGGCAACCAGTAGTCTAAAATAAGTACATTGTAGTACTTGTACTCCACTACAATTATTTATGTTGTCACTAGTTACTTTGTACATTTTGATTGTCATTACAAAACATACATTGCCCACTTCAGTCCTGTATTATTACGACCGTAGGGAGCAAGTTTACTATGAGGACCGTCACAGCTTATCCACGTCCGTCTGGACGTGTACACTTTTTTACAGTCTATGGGTTTGTCGCCTCTGACATCATGCCATGACATCACAGGTGACATCACAGTGATGTCAGATACTCAGATCTCCATACTGTACATGGGCATAAAAGGGATTCTGTTAGGGATCTCCATATATGGGCATAAAAGGTATTGTATCCCAGATGATGCCCTTTTAGGAGAACCACACTAACAGAATGGTCAAGACAGATGGCGCGACCTCACCCTTTAGGGCGAGGTCGCTTTTCGCCCTTAGGCATCTTACTGGTTCCCAAGAGAATAGCTTTTCTTCCAAAAGTAGTTTTGTTTCTGGTAGTTCAATTATCTATGACTAGATGAAAGACACTAAGGTGGGCTATGATACATAGGGGAGGGGAATTATTAAAGAGGTGGTGCCATAGATTTGTACTTTTTCTGTTTTGTATGTTTCTATTTCTATTACTCTAATCTAATAGACCACCGGGTGGGGTTATAATGCGCAAATTTGTCTTCCCTGTGTATTTTTGGTTTCTTCCTGAAGTCAAAAGGCCTGATCGAAAAACACAGATTTAATGACATCATAAAATCATCATCTCCCCTTTTACCGCATACACCCAACACTGTGGGTGTGGCTAACTTAACTTGGTCACCACCACCCACCAGGCATACTTAATGAACTGATGGGTGTGGCCACATAAAAACATAATTTTAACACTTTAGGTACACTTTTTTGGAAAGAAAACTTCCTCCTATTGTATAATCATAATATCTGATCATCATGTTTTGTTTAGTTTTTTTTGGGGGGGCGGGGGATCATGTCACCCAATCTTTAATACAATGATACGCACGATTACACACGCAGAGGTTGGAAATGATGACAATTCGTCGGTTTTGTGAAATGAAGTGGACATTTCCAGAAATATCAAAGGAATATCAATAGAAATATATTTTAAAAGATTTTACTAAGTAGAAAGAGACACTACATGGAGCAATCTTATCAAAACATGGGTGGCCAAGTTTGTCCTTCTACACACTTGGCCACCCATGTGTGGATATACACATTTAAACAGGGTAATACAGTATAATGGTTGAGTTAACATAATTCAAACAGAGTTCCATACTTCATGGTTGAGGCACACAGAGTTTTGGTTGCACTGTACAGCAAAAGTTCAGCAGGTTCAGTGAAACAATAAGGTCAAACACAGTTCAATAAGGACATATGGTCATTAAGTTCGCAATGGCATAAGGTTATAATAAGGTTTTCCATTACATCCTTGAAGAGGAAGTGGGTGGTGGACTGGCGGTAATGCACACGCAAAAAATATTAAACACAAATGTCAAGGTGCGACTCAGGAATTGTATAGGACCCAGACACAGAACAGGTCAAATGCAAAGGATTTATTCTCTCCATGTAAGGAATGTACAGTACTGAGAACACAAGGTAAACAGAACTGGAACAGAACACCTTGACAAGCTAGTAGTCAACTGAGCCAGTGACTGAGCACACAGGGGAGTTGAACACAGGAGTAATAGTAAAGGGGGGTGGATACAAGCATGAAATTTGATACAGATGTCCCTTGGGTCATCCTAAAACATCCTGGAAGGGGTACCCCAAATACATCTTAAACAGCAAGTGAGTTAGGACATAATGCCCACCTGTTGACCGTTGACTCAAAAGACACCAATATAATCTCCAAGGGTGTTCTGTTCAAGGGTGACCGAGTGTGTGGGTAAGACCCTATGTTTGCAGCATGGCCTTCAATACCGTTGGGTGACCTACCTTCAAGTGGCAGCCTAAAGGGCCATTCACACACTATAACTATAACAAGTGGCCACCAAAGGCACTGGTCACTTCACTCTGGGTGTGATTTTGTATTTACTTTACTCTTTGAATCTTCTTTATTTATCTAACCCTCTGCATATTCTTTTTTATTTTACTCTGCATCTTATCTTCTGCATATTCTTATTTTACTCTCTGTATCTCTGCTTATTTATTTTGCACTCTGTTTTTTTGTGATTACTGCGAGACTGGCATCTACATGTTCTCGAAAAGAGGAGCTAATCTTTGCAGCCACACTGGAGTTCTCCACCATCTTTGTCAGTATCTAGCAAGAGTGTCCATAAAGGTGTCCACAAATCAGCGACTTTAATCCATCCATATTTTTCAGGAGATGGTAGATTACATACATAGCTTTCAGGCTTCTGGACCAAATGCCAGATTGGTAAACTGCTCGACGGTTTTAATGTTGTAGCAGTGCAGCCTGTATGGGAGGAATGTTTTCCATTGAGATACAATTTTGAGCAAACAGGTCCTTCCTTAGATCATTGACATTTTCAATGTCAATTGTCTGTCATACAGAACACAGGTGTATATTTCAAGCACTGCAAAACTGTTTGATTCCTGGCTAGGCGCTTCAAACGGATTACGTAGAACAAGGACGCCAGCACTCACTTTAGAATGAATTCTTCTTGTTTATTGAAAGGTATTACCCCCAGCAGCCGTCAGAACATGCAGACGTTTCGGCCAGCAGGCCTTCCTCAGGGTGTAAAATGAGTTTACACTCATTCTAAAGTGAGTGCTGGCGTCCTTGTTCTACGTTCAATGTTTGCCTGAGCCGTGCACCCTAGACGAATGTTTATATGAACCACGTTGCTGACGAGTGCTCCTCTTCTCTCTTCCTGAAGCTTCAAAAGGATTAACCATACAAATAAATAACCCCTTCTAGGATATAATCAGCAAAACTCAATACGAACCAAATTATACAATTTCATGAAGTCCCTTTGTAATAATCATAATACTGACGGCAAATGTATATAGCTCTTTTCTAGAGTACCCAAAGTTTCTTTACAGGGAAAGGAAGGAACCAACTTTGTTTTCTTTTGTATCAACTGCTTTAGACGGTCATTTTGAATTTAGCCAAAAACTGACCGCCTTTTTAAAACTTTTTTGCGTACCCCTTATGTGTTAAGATCACCCAAGGGACATTTGGCCCACATTTCATGCTTTTATGAGATTATTCCAACGTATTTTGCATAATTTGTCAACAATGTACAGTAGGTGGCCATGTTCAATTTTATCAATAACTCACTTCCAGTTTCAGATTATTTTGGGCACCCCTTCTACGATGTCTTAGGACGACGCAAAGGACACGTGTGCCAAATGTTATGCTTTTATGAGATTCTTTAGTTGTGTTTTGAGTCAATCCCCAACACTGTAGGTGGCCATTTTCAATGTTGTCAATAGCTCACTTCCTGTTTCATATTCCTTGTCTGTATCAAGTTTGGTGCTTGTATACACTGAGCAATGAATTGGCCATTTTCTTTTAATGGACAAATAATAACTAGACACAGGTGAAACTAAAAAAAAATCAACACAGGGATTGGCTGGGGCAAACAGAACACATGTGGGCTGAAGTTAGCATTCCGGGTAGGTAAGACAAGACAAAAGCAACTGGGGCAGACAGGAAACACTAGGAACATTACTACAAAATAAAATTGCACGGTTCATGACTACTTCAAAATCTTCGAGGGGGCACGGTGGAACAGTGGTTAGCGCTTCGCCTCACAGCTAGAAGGTCCTGGGTTCGATTCCCGCCGGGGGACGCTGTGGGCGCTGGCGGCGTGTTCCTCCCTCCACGTCATCAGCGCCCACACCCTAGGTGGGGTTGGCGATAGGACCTTTCTGTGTGGAGTTTGCTGTTCTCCCCGTGTCTCCTAGGGTTGATACCCTCACAAAAACATGCACGTAATCTTGGTCTCAATAATGCCTCCCCCTGGCCAGCCGGGGCGCCTGATGGAGGGGAAAGGAACTGGTTGGAATAACGTGTTCCTTCCACGCGCTACGTCCAAACCAGGGAAATCTCCACTGTCAGGTGAAAAGAAGCAACTTGGACTCCTCATGCATAGAAGGAAGCATGAGGTCAGTCCGTTGTCTCCCCAGGCGCGGCAGAGGGAGTGCAGAGCCCAGGATTACATAGGCAATTAGCACTGGGTGAAAAAATGGGTTACACAATTGTGGGATAAAGATTCGCACAAAGAATCTTCGCACAAACAGACAGACAAGACAGACAGACAGAGAGACACAGACAAACTGAGGCAAAAACAAAATCACTGCCTCCTGGTAATGTCCCAATTATAATTGGTTGTATTTCCCATGTACATTTGCATGTATCTGGAAATTGACCTCTGCATTTATGCATGATAACTACCAGTAAGACTCCCCTAGAGGGATCAAAATAGGAACCTTCTGATTCTCAGACTGCATGCCGTTCTTCCTCCTGAGTCACATGTCACCCTGGTAGGTGTCAGAATTGCACAATATAAGGTGCCTTTGATGCTCATATAGTGTACATAATTTATATGATGTGTACTGTATACGATTTTAAATATTAAGTGTCAAGTGCCTGTGTGTGGCACGTGTTAATATAAATAATTGTGTGTCTGTGTGTGTGCGTGCGTGCTCGCTTGTGTGTGTGGGCACCCGCAGGTCCTGCCTTAATAAATGTGCAAATGTGTACACATGTAGTTGCCTGCCCTGCTTGTGTGTGATTAGTTGCATGGTGTAGAAAGCCATCCCAGAGCCTGCTGATCCAGGCCTCGAGGCTGCGGTACTGCTTGGCTGCCAAATGGTCGCAGAGGATACCATCTGTGGGTCTTTGACAACGTGTTGTACATTGTATATAAAAGAGGGCAGGTCACCCACTGATTCTCTGGGCTTTCTGTACCATCTTCTGCAGCACTTTGTGGTTGAGGGCAATGCGGTGGTATGCGGTGGTATGTTGGGGGGGTAGTATCAGGAGGGCGACAGCAAGAGCCTGACTAGGCTTATCAAGAAAGATGGTTCTGCCCTTGGTACCACCTTGGAAACTGTGGAGGGAGGTGGCCAATAGCAGGATGAGGTCTAAACTCCTGGCCATCATGGACAATCCCTCTCACCCCCTACATGACACTGTGACAGGAAAGCTCCTTTAGCAACAGAATGTTACTTCCAAGTTGCAAGAATGAACGCTTTTCTGCCTGCAGCAATAAGACTGCATGTACAAAGCCTCATTTGGTTGGCTTGGTCATGCTGATTAAGATGGGGGATGTGGGAAACAAGCTATCGGACTCTTAGTAATGTTTGGTCTGTCATCTATTTATTAGTTTTGTAGGTTGTCTATGCTTTGATGCCAATTTCAGATGTTCTTTTTATTGATGTCTATGAGAGCTGCTGTAACACTTGAATGTCCCCTCTGGGATGGATAAAGTACCTACCTACCTACCTGTCTTCCCATGCCAGGCGGCGATGCACACATGTCAGTGTCAGCTTGGAATGTCTCTTCTTTCTGCATTTCTTTCGATTGCCTACACATTCTGTGCGTTTGTTTTGTTTTCAGTTTCATACAATACAATACAGTAGGTATCAGAAAAACAAGAAAACCTGCTGCTCACCGGAGATTAAAATAGTAAAAATGAGGTGCTCTTGGATCACCGGGATCAAGGCATAAAAAAGAGAAAAAGGCGACCCAGGCACTCGAGGTTAAAATGAGGAATAAACCTTTTTTGCATTAAAAGGCTAATTGCCTTTTTCTCTTTTTTACAATACAGTAGGTGTTAGTTAGCCTGATAACGTGGATTCACTCAGGCGTTCCTCCATACGTGTGAGTGAATCAACGTTATCAGTCTAGGCTGCCTAATACCAGGCTAGGTGTTAGTTACACTGATCCAATCTTGCAACGCGATTGATCCCACTGATCATTAAAATAAACATGGTCTCAAAGTGCTGCCCTGCCCACCTATCTGACCACGGGCCACTTGGCATGGCAGCCAGTTATGACTTTGGAACAAGTTATGACTTGGATGGAATTGGTTATTATTGGACCTTTCCGCCACCAGTGCTGCTGCTCTATTTTTAGTGGGGGACTGCAGTTCTGACTGCAGACCCAGGGAAGGGCAAGCCATACCCAGCCTGTCCTGCTCTCCTCCCACAGATATCTCTCAGGTCTTTGGTCTGAAGCAAATTAAAGGTGTGTGTGTGTGTGTGTGTGTGTGTGTGTGTGTGTGTGTGTGCGTGCGTGCGTGCGTGTGTGCGTGTGTGTGTGTGTGTGTGTGTGTGTGTGTGTGTGTGTGTGTGTGTGTGTGTGTGTGTGTTTTGAAGTGAGAAAACTGGGTTTCACTCTGTAGCCTATTATCTGGAAAATTAATAATTGGAAAACAACTAGGCAAAGGCCAACGTGTGTGTGTGTGTGTGTGTGTGTGTGTGTGTGTGTGTGTGTGTGTGTGTGTGTGTGTGTGTGTGTGTGTGCGTGTGCGTGTGCGCATGTGTAGTGCGAGTGTGTGTGTGTGTGTGTGTGTGTGTGTGTGTGTGTGTGTGTGTGTGTGTGTGATGAATAATCGACTATATTCAGCTACAAAGCAACTATTAAATCTAGCTACTGAGTTCTGAGATCAGAGACATGAGTCATCCCATATACAACTCTGAAATGCTCTGAAATGAGACCTGAGAAAGAATAAGGATGCAGAAATATGAGCGTGCCTGCGTGCGTGCGTGCGTGCGTGCGTGCGCACAAAGGATGGGTGAGATCCTGGAGTCGGAGTGCTTTGATCATCCCTATGGCACTGGCAGCATGATCCCATTGAGTTATGGTGGAGCTCAGGATTCCATAATGCCGACAAGACCCTGTCTGGGCTCTGGGGCCACGCAAAGATAACACTGTAGGTGGTCCACTTGTGAGGCAAGAAAGAGCTGGGAGACAGAGAGAGGAAGGTACAACAGTAGGCAGCAAAATAGAAGTCAGTATGAAAGGGAGCAAGAGGTAGGCGTCTGACTGTGTGTGTATCACAGAGAGAGAGAGAGAGAGAGAGAGAGAGAGAGAGAGAGAGAGAGAGAGAGAGGGAGCAGGAGCAGGAGGAGGGAGGAGAGCAGATCGCACATTGGTCGGGCTACTTTTCTGACGACACGACAGTCATCAACCTGTGGATAGCGCGCGTAGCGAGGACATTCAAGTCGCCAGCGCCGCTGCCGCCTCTGCCTCCGTCTTCCCCCCGGACTGAACATCTCTCTGCGGCGCATGAACTGGGAGGGGAGGGGGGCCCCGGTTCCGTTCCTGAAGGGAGAGGCGCCGAAAAGTTTGGGCTTGTTGTCGTGCGTCGAGACAGCTTCGTGAATGGCCGGAGCATGGAGGAACTACCATTCGAAAGAGTCAAGACCCGGCGGAAGAGGGGTCACTGTCCAGTCCGCACGCCGCTGGGCGCCATAGCCTGCGAGGACGAGTTCAGCAGCCGGGAGCTGGAGGCTCTGTTCCAGAACTACAACCTGAAGCAGGAGCAGACGGCCACGCTGAAGGCGCTGGCGGTGCTCATCGTGGCCGCGTCGTCGCTGTCCCTGATGGAGCTGCTGTCGGGTCCCAGCCTCACCGTGTCCAAGGGCTCCCACCCGGTGCATTGCGTGGTGTTCCTCTCGCTGTTCATCGTCACCAACGTCAAGTACCTGCAGGTGACGCAGCTGCAGCAGATCGCCAAGCTCGCCTTGCTCTTCAGCTTCACCTTCGCGCTCCTCTGCTGTCCGTTCCCTCTGGCGCTCGGCGCCACCGACTTGGAAAGCGCCGCGGCGCCCGAACAGGGAGTATGGCAGCTCATGCTGGTCACCCTCGTGGCTTACGTGCTTCTCCCGGTGCGGACGCTGCTGGCCGTGCTGTTCGGAGTGATGGTCGCCGTGTCCCACTTCATTGTTACAGCGACGTCGGCCACGGGCAGCAGGAGGCAAAGGCTCTGGAGACCGGTAAGCTCTCTCTCTCTCTCTCTCTCTCTCTCTCTCTCTCTCTCTCTCTCTCTCTCTCTCTCTCTCTCTCTCCAGCTGTCCGACCCGCAGTGGTGGGAAAATAGCATACTGCAAAGTGTTTTTGGCATCAAAATGTACTTAATAAAGTGCCAAAAGTAAAAGTACAAAATGTTAGAAAATAGCAGATCTACAAACTCAAAGCTGTGATGGGTTAGTGAGCTTGTAGATCGGCTATTTTCTAACAGCCTATAAAATATAGGGCTAAAGACAAGTGGATTATGATGTAGATTATGTTTTTAATAATATATATCTGCAAAGTTACTATAGCAACTAAAGTTTTCAAATCATTGTAGTGGAGTAAAAGTACAATATTAGGATCCGAGATGTGATAAAGTAGAAATAAAAGTAGGCCTATTGGAAATTGGAAATACTCAAGTAAAGTAAAAGTAATAGGCTCCCTCAAACTCAACTTGAGTAAATGTAGCCTATTTTAGTTACTTTACACCGTCCGCCCCGCATAATAGGCCAAACTCTCATTTGTTTCACATGCCTGTGTTTCTACCTTGAATATAGTTAAGCATTATTTTCACAAGTCATGGCAAGTCAATATTCCCTGTGAAATGAAACGGGGAGCTGTCCACGCACAGGTGCTGAAACCGACCGGTGCATTTCTAAGACCGGTGCATTTCTGGCGGAGCTGTCCACCAAACTCATCCACAACTTAACTCCGTTGATACACACACTGATTCGAAGGGGCTGTAGTGTAGCCTAATAATTGCGTGTAAAATGTTAACATTATCCACAGGCCAATCAATGAGATGGCAGACTTCTCAGCGGAGAGACATCTGAGACATAGCCTATTGGCATAATATCGTCTGGGTGGCAATTATAGGCTATTGGCAGTGGCACCTGTATTTCTTTTTAGATTCTTTTTTTTTTATTATGTTTTAAATACATATAACTCGATAATTCCAACGATAGTTAATTGGCTCATAATCAGGTGATGTCATGCATAAATTACCAATCGACAGCTTATGTTGAGTTGCTGTCACAATGATTAAAAGGCTCATAGAGTCATAGGCTACTTCCAGTATAGACTATAGTCGTATGTTTTGCTAATCAAGCTTTTTGTTTTGATCATCAAGCCTTTTGTTTTGATCCATTCACACAGCTGCACTCAAGGACAAGGAGAGATAAAGACATTGATTGCTCTCAGAAGACATATCCATGTGTTGCCCTTGCCAACGCCCTTACGGCCAACGACCTTTGACCTCTGACCTGTATGGTGTTAGGTTGCCTGAGCCCAGGCTTTACATTGAGTGTCTGACAGCATCAATATTCCCTGATTGGTCATCAGTAATGTAGTAATGCACCTTGTCAGGCTCCTGTGTCTCTCACCCACAGTGATGGAAGAAGTAATAATGATAATAATAGTAGATTTTATTCATAATGCACTTTACGTTTGTTAAAATCTCAAAGTGCTGCAATAAGCAAATGCATAAAAAGAATCATCATTCCTTTAAAAACATCTAAGAAGCGCAAACAAAACATTTAAAACATGAGGGCATAAAGCCAGAGGTAAAACCAGCAAAAAAATTAATAATAAAAAAACAATGCTTTGTTATAGGTCTTTACTTACATTTTGTGCTCACATAAAACTATCAGTACCCTATGTAGAAATAGTCTGTTTTACAAGTACAAGTTTGGTATTCAAAATTTACTTGAGTAAAGGTTCAATAGGTTTGGCGTATACTAAAAGTAAAAGTAGGCTACTCATCATTATGCAGAAGGTCCCATTTCACAAGTATTCAAATGTATAAAAATCCTTTGAAAATAGCCGATCTACAAGCTCACAACTGTGTGAGCATCCGCTATTTTCAAATAGCTGAAGTGGTTAATGTATGTTTTGTAATAATAATAATCAAAATCTACAAAGTAATTAGTAACATATTGTCAGTGGTGGAAAAAGTACTTATTTTTTACTTTAAGTAAAAGTATTAATACTGCACGTAGATGTACTCTGTTACAAGTAAAAGTCCGGAATTCAAAATGTATGAAAGTATTGGCATCAAAAAGTACTTAAAGTACCAAAAGTAAATGTACAAAATGTTTGAAAATAGCCGATCTACAATCTATAGATTATACCCTAGCTATAAAATAGGGCTAAAGGGTTAACGTATATATTATAATTTATACCAGCAAAGTAACTAGTAACTAAAGTTTTCAAATAATTGTAGTGAAATAAAAGTACAATATTTGCCTCTCAGATGTTGGGGAGTAGAATAATTGAAAATTGGAAAAAGAAAGTAAAAGTAAAAATACCTCACACTTGTACTTAAGTACGGTACTTGAGTATATTTACTTAGATACTTTCCACCACTGTTTCTCACCCACTTCTGTTGATACAGCAGAGCTCTGTTCTTTAGAAGACACATGTGGCTCATGTTGTTGCCCCAATCCATGGATGTGCTGACCTTGAGGTCTGACTTTCAGAGGATTAATCAGAGATTGAAGGTCTAACCAAGCCAGCCAACCCCTCCTCACATTTATCTGCACAAGGACAAGCATCCACCACATGTTACCATCATGCCATGATTTGATTGATTGATTGATTGATTGATTGATTGAAGACTTTATTAGAAGTTTGCATAGAAAAAGGTATGTACCATGACGGTACAGTTTACTGGTACAAGTTCTACTAAAAGGAGATCCTAGAAAATACTAAGCTTATTTCCACAGGAAACCATTAAAGTATCTCGTATAACATTGAATGACAGACGGAATAGAACACAGTACTATGCAGTAGATATAGTCAGTAAAAAAAATAAAAAAATGAAAGAAAAACAGTAAGTTTATACAAAACAGAAAGTATATACAAAGAAGGGGCGGGGAGGGGGGGGGGGGGTAGGTCTGGGCTGGGCTAGGTTTGTTTTTACCAGTGGCGAACGGCTGCTGCCTGTAAGTGGTTTTTCAGGGCGATTTTAAAGGATGCTAGTGATCCACACTCCTTTAAGACCTTCGGTAAGGCATTCCACATTTTTGTGGTATAGCAGAAGAAAGAGTTTGACCCTTTCTTTGAGTTGACTCTGGGTTGAACGTGATCTGTGGTGCTGCCTTTGGTGTTGTAATTGTGGACATCCTTAACGTAACCTGCTGCACCTTTGACCATAACCTGTTCTTTTCTGTTTTTACATGCACCATTTTGCTTCCGAAATCACAGAAAGCTTTCATTTAAAGGACAACAAGGGTTCATATTTTAGATTGTAATTAGAGAAAAGAAAAGATGAGTGTTAGATTTGCTGCTCAGTGCTTTCTATTGTTTTAGCGATTTTAGTATTTTGATTTCAGTGGTTGGGGGCATGCGTATAAGACACCAGCCCCCATAAGTCACATCTGCCCATGAAAGATTGCGGTGCGTCTTGGGAATGGGCTTATTGGCTCTAAAAATACATATTTAGCCACTTGCATGCACGCATGCCCCCAACCTGTAGCATGCAAATCAAAATCGTTAAAATCACTAAAATGCTAGAAAGAAGTAAATTAAAAAAAATTGATCACATTGATCAAAACTGTCATATTCCTTCAACATTTGTTTAGCCCAGGGGTGGGCAACTTTGATGATGGAGAGGGCCACTACATTTTCACACTCACTCCAGTGGGCCACAATGCATATACATAGCAAAAATAGCCGATCTACAAGCTCAAAACACGTCGCACTGTGACGCGTTTTGAGCTTGTAGATCTGCTATTTTTGTTATTTTTGAATTGGAATCCTGAAAAGTAACTTCTTTTTGTTTTAATTTCAATTGCATTTATATGTTCTTATGTTAAATACAAATACATTGGACATAACAAATATAATAACATTTTAATACTAGTCATTTAGCTACTGATATAAACTGAAGTAATTGAAGCGGTTAATTTTTCCATGTTTTGAATTGTAACAGCTGAAATCAATAATATATCAGTACTCTAATATCAACCTGAGGGCCGCATTAAGTGAAGGTTGGGGCCGCATGTGGCCCCTGGGCCGTCAGTTGCCCATGTATGGTTTATCCTCTCATACCCTATTATTCTTCATTGACAGGTGTCCCCCAGGGGTCCCTTCTTTCTTCCATCTACGTAAAAAATAGCCAATGTACACTGTACAGTAGATATTGGCTATTAGCTATTTTCAGTGAATGTTCACCATTCTGACGGGCCCAGAATAGGGACGCTAGGGTTCAAGTGGTTAAACCTTGGGATTGCATTGCAGCCGAGTTACAACAAAACAAGAACTACAATTTTGTCTGAATCTGAATTTTCAGATTTTGCAAATGGCCTCTTTCCATGCCATACCTGAAGGCATCATTCAAAAGTTAGTTCAGTGTCTCATCAAGTACCGAAAATAGCCGACCTCCAAGCCCACAACGCGTCGCGCTGCGACGCGTTGTGAGCTTGGAGGTCTGCTATTTTCTATATTTTCACCAAAAGGCCCTTTTAGAAATGTCAACCCCTCCCTCTCAAACATTCTCCGCACGTCCCGGCACACACACACTGATGCACACATATCGGACATACATATACATAGGACATGCACGCTTTGTATGCAGTAACGCATGCACACACACACTGACACAGATGGACTTGTTTGCATGTCTGTTCTTGTTTGCCCGCAGCTGGTGGCCAATGCCGTGCTGTTCACCAGCGTCAACCTGTCGGGGGTGTTTGTGAGGATTGTGACTGAGCGCGCCCAGAGGAAGGTCTTCCTGCAGGCCCGCAACTGCATAGAAGAGAGACTGAAGCTGGAGGACGAGAATGAGAAACAGGTGAGCCTTTACGTAGTTAGTATGTGTGCTATCGTCACATCACACATGCGTCACTATGCAGGCTATGTATGCCATATACACCGCACGTGCATGAGCAGCACACGTGTACCTGTGTGTGTAACATGACTGGAAACGCACGCGTGCACGCACATTTGTATTAGTGCACTTGTGAGGACATCGTTGGACATCGTTCAGAATGCCATTTAAGTTTTTTGCCATTTTTATCACTAACCCTATAAAGCCCAAAGTAGCTGATCTACAAGCACACAACGCATCGCACTGCAGTGCGTGGTGAGCTTGTAGATCAGCTTTTTTCGGTGCACAATGCCGGCACACAACCAGACGTAACCCTAAGCCCAGCGCCTAAATCTTAACCACTAAATACCGAATTCTAATCCTTACCCCAACCTGCGTCTTTTCCTATCGTAAACCCAACTAAAGAAATATATTTTGAACCATAAAACAACCATTTATCTTATGAGTACCAGGTAAATTGTACTTGGAGGGACAAGTATACCAATACAAGCACGCACGCACACACACACGCACACGCACACGCGCGCGCACACACACACACACACACACACACACACACACACACACACACACACACACACACACACGCACACACACGCACACACACAGGCGTATAAAGCCATATGTCAGGCAAACGGAGAGAGATCCACAGACATACATTCCCCATGCTATGGCTTCCCTATCATGTTTGTAGGCTTCAGCAGAATTTCAAGAAGTCACAAGATTTGAAAGGTTTCAGGTGCCAATGCTCTGACAACCTGCCTACAGGCACTCGGTAACTATGACAGCAGCTATATAAGGAAAGAACAATTACTGCCGCACATGCACCACCAGAGCAACACCACCCACCCCCACCACGTGCACACCCACATGCATTGATTTAACCGAGGAACAATCGGGCAACTTTAACATGCAGAAACACTTCGTTATACAACAGACAGCCGACCCCCCACGCCATGCAACACACCAGCACCACTCCCACCTACATCGGTTGTTAAAAGGAGAAATAATTATCTCGCCTCTAGCGTTCTCTTCCACTGCGGGCGCAGCTCGCCGGGGTATGCGCAAAGTTTGGCGTGCACAAAATGCTACATGGGTGAAGAAACACAGACATGCGTGTGTGCGCGCGCGGCCGCGCGCACACACACACACATAGATACCCTCTTAGCACCTGCGCTTTGTAGATTAGATGATGATGTGCTGTGTTTTCCCGCTGCAGTAACAGGCTCCCTTCTGACAGGTAATTACACAAGCAGATTGCTTTCATGGGCTTCCTACTCCGCTAAAGGTCACAGTTTATCTGGTGGAGAGAGAGACGCACATAGAAGCCCCTGATTGGGATCTATCGTCAGCTATAGCCTCCAGACTGCAGATGGCAAACCAGTCTGCCGATCTGCCTATGCCGCTCCCACCAGACCTCCACGGGGGCTTTTTTTGGATCCCACCTATCAAACCGCAACCGTTCATCGCTTCTTTCCTTTACCTGTTTATGCGTCAACGGTGTACCTCATGTATGTAGAGCAGATTCCTGAGTGTTCATTTATTCAGAACCCATTATTGTGTGTTATTATTTTATGCTTTAACTATTGAAAAATTGTAGATCTGCTATTTTTGAAAAATCGTGAAAATTAGAATTTTGACCCGATTCTATAAGTGTCTTTTGAATCCTTCTAAGGTTTTTTGAAAAACCTATGTTTCTATGTCAGCAATCTGGCTAGCCATTGTCAAAGAAAAGGTCATTTTCACTTACCTGGAGCTCAGTTAGTCTGTTCTTGAGAGACTACTATGTCAGTGGTTCTCAAACCTTTTCATGTGAAGGACCCCCAAACTTATATGTATTTGGCCACGGACCAGCATCTCAAAATATTTAGTTCCAGGGACCACCCAGAAGCAAAATTTGAGTTACAAACGTTCGCTTTGAAAATACATATTCAAAGATTTGCACACATTTTCACAACCTTTTCAAAAATAGCAGATCTACAAGCTCGCAGCGCGGCACTCGGTGTCGCGCTATGAACTTGTATATCTGCTATTTTTCACTGGTTAAAACATTCAATAATTTTAGGCCTAAATGGGTTAACTGGACCCATAAGGGTCAGTCTTTACACTCTGAGTTCAATGATTTCGCTATGAGTCCTAGTCTCAGTGGCGGCGGGGAGACCCCCGCAACTCCCGCAAGGCGGGGGGGCCCCCAGCAGAGGGGGGCCCCCAAAAAAAAAAAAAAAAAAATTTTTTTTTTTTTTTTTTTTTTTGCCACTGGGCAGCCCCCTAGCCTAGCGGCCCACTGCAACAGTTGTTTAGAATGGACATATCAAACACAATGTCCAACAGATTGCTTTGTGTTTACAGCTGTGTTTCTAGTGTCAAGCTCCCTCTGGTAGAGTTGGCACTAATCATGTTCATACTCCGCTTGTTGGTGGTGTAAAAGTTGTGGTATTAAAAGCTTAATTGTGTATTTATATGTGCTCCCCTCGACCCGACGAGTCGGTAGAGTATCTGCGCATCATTTGCAAAAGGGCCCCCACCCACCTCCTCGCAGGGGGGCCCCACAATTTTCAGAAACGCCACTGCCTAGTCTGCGCAGCATCGAGGGGTAGTCACTGATGGGAGGCTCTCTCCATTCCGACATGTCGCCACTTCGAAATTGACTTCTTATTGTCGGAGTGGCGACACTCCCATGGGCCTAAGGTTTAGGGTTAGGGTTAGAGATAGGGTTAGTGTCGGAATGGAGACATGTCGGAAAGGAGACATGTCGGAGTGGAGAGATGCACTCGTCACTGATTCCACTGATTGCTGAAACATGTATACCTTACCCGTCCATATGTGCCCTGATTGATATCGATTTTCCGGGTAAATAACAATCTCTGAACCCATCTGCCCTCCCCAGTTTCCTCTTGGCTGGACTAAGGTCTTTGTGAACTCTGTGCGAGGTGAACCATGCACCATGAGATGCTCCCTCCTATCTCCCCCCCCCCCCCCCTCCCCTCCTAATACACCACCAATGTGTTCCCTTTTCACTGGATGCCAACAAACAGGTGGAGGTTTTTGGAGCGGTGAAAGCGCTCCCAATAGACAGGTATGTCTGTGGCTGGCTGGCTATGTGGCTGGCTGGCTGGCTGGCTGGCTGGCTGGGTATGTCTGTAGCCTGGCAATACCTTGTGTGGCCACACAAGTTAAAGGAGGGGCGCTGTTGTGCAGGCACAGACACACACACACACACACACACACACACACACACACACACACACACACACACACACACACACACACACACAGATTCACCGCTCCACTTCGAACCGAGGTTTGATTTTTTTCTTGTAATTCACACTTACAAGCCTGATTTATTCATGATTGCGAAGGTGTTGTGCACAAAAAAGTGCCAATATGAGAAAATTCAGCCTTACAGTATAGCTCGAATACAACACTTTGGTCCTGAAACCTACTCACTAAATTGCTGTTCACCTTCATGAACCCCTGAGCATGACCCTTCTGATGTTGGTGTCAGGAGGCTCTCTCCATTCCGACATGTCGCCACACCGAAATTGACTTCTTATTGTCGGAGTGGCGACACTCCCATGGGCCTAAGGTTTAGGGTTAGGGTTAGAGATAGGGTTAGTGTCGAAATGGAGACATGTCGGAAAGGAGACATGTCGGAGTGGAGAGATGCACTCGTTGGTGTCCACGTGGCCTTTCCTCTATAGCAGGGGTCTTCCAAGGACATCCTTGATGATTGGTTGACGACATTTTATTTCACAAGATTTCTTGTTACTTTGGAGAGGCCGTGGCGATAGATTCATAGACTTGTTTGACAGCACTGTCATCAGTCTATGTTTCGATTCGTGATTTTAGTTAACTTGACCTGTCACTCTGTACTTGGTCTGCTCTTTTTTACCTTTACACACTGCCGAAAATAGCCGATCTACAAGCTCTCTTGAGAGTCTGTAGATCTGCTATTTTTGGCTAAAGTTCTCCTCAGAATAGGGATGCGAGGGTTCAAGTTGTTAATTTAAAAGAATGATCCTATCACAAAGATTTGGAGGACCCCCTGTAGTAACTCTGAGGACCCCCTAGGGGTCCCGGACCCCCTGTTGAAGACCCCTACTCTATAGCTAGCACCACTGTTATTCTGCTCGCCATGCTGTGGTATAAACTGAAACGGAATTGTAGAAATTGTTGCTACATAGAAAACGTCTACAAGGGAGAGTAGACACTAGTGCTTTTGGGAGATGACGAAGAGCCCGTTTTAGCTGTGGGGAGGGATCCACAGATCTCAGAACAGAGGCAGCGATGAGGGAAATCCACCTAACCAGGTAGGAATGTCACATTCAGGGGGGGTCATGTTTTGGTCTGAACGCCTCCTTTAATCACCAGATTCGAGAGAGGGGGGCAACTCAAGGCGATTATAGTTCATTCAGGCAAAATCCGTCTCACTTGCATTTCAAATCGGATCCTTTGACTGGCTGGTGATATAACTGAACTGACACAAGGTATTTATAAAAAGATGTGTGTGGATGACAGAGACATTTAAGTGAAATCCTGATCAGGGACACGCGCTGCGAATTGTTTGTGCTGCTCTCCTCTCCACGGTGCCGTTTGTGTGTCAGCGTGTGTGCGAGCGAGGGGCATGTCCAGACATGTGGTGCGCGGCCCCAACAGGAGCGGAATTGGAGCGGAGGACGGTCCTCACTCCAAGCATTGGAGGAAAAACTTCGCTCCAAGCCACTATGGTGCATTTTAAAACTAGCTCGCTCACGCTCAATTCAAGTGTATTCAAACCGTTTTATTCTTACTCTTATTATTACTTTTATTAAGGATAAAAGGCAAAACAAGAGGTGATTATTTAAAAAAGAACTGCATGTGAGAGTGTGTTTGTTAGCCTCCTGGTTGGTCCCTGACTGACCAACCAGCAGGCTCTATCTGCCTTGTCCCGCCCTGGTTCCGCCTTTTTTATGTTGAATTAGCTAAAACATAATATTTGGAGAAATAAAAACATTTAAAAACATGCTGGTTCACTATGCTGCCACTGAGCAGCTCCAATTGACTGAAACAAAGTTTGAAATTAGAATTGAGCACACAGAATAACAATATGAAGCAACTGAATTAACATGGCAGTGGATGGAATGTCCCACTCAATGTCCCACCAAGACACAGCAACCAATGGGTGTGGAGAGGGGCAGGACAATGGGCGGGACTTGACAAAGGGTGAATTGAGTCTGGAACTCTTGACCCACCCACCCGCCCCGCGGGTCAACTCTGCGGGTAACGGGTCGGGTTAGGGTTAGGGTTACTAGTAGACACCACTAGTAGACACGTTTGGGACAGAGGCTTACCCTGAGTGTGTGGCTATAGTAGTGTGTGCATGCACACCAGTGTGTAGTCACACCTCGCTCGCTAGAGTCTAATTAATTTGACTCAGGCCAGGTGTGACTGCTCAAATGAGCCACGACCCATCCCCGCGGAGGATGAACCCTTACCATTTGAGTGATGGTGACCTTTGACCTTTTTCCTCTAATGCCACCCTCAAGTGTCAGCTTGTCAAAATATTTGGCATTTTATTTTGTATTCATAAAAGCCAGTGTAGAGAGCAAGGAAACCAAGGGTGGAGAGAGAGGTACGATTAAATATAGGAATATCTGCACACCGTTCATGCTGCTCCCAAGTAGATTGTCTGACCTGTGTGGTCTTTGTCATATAGATATTGGTACATACTGTATAGACCACTCAGGTCAAAACATTGTAGGAATAAAAAATGCACCTTGGGAGCAGCAAGAACGGTGTGTGGATATTCAGTTCTTTCCCCTGTACTATATGTTTGTACCTTACACCCCTTGCAATTCACTGTTGGCATGTACATGTAGATGCATAATCTGGGACTGCAGAGAGAGAGAGAGAGAGAGAGAGAGAGAGAGAGAGAGAGAGAGAGAGAGAGAGAGAGAGAGAAACATGTGAGACAAGACAGTTGTCCGATTCAAACTGGGGTCCTTGTTACCCCTTGCACTTACAAAGAGCATAATGGTCTGTGCAGTGTGCACTACAGCAGGGGTTCTCAATCTGTTGGTCGGGACCCCCAAGGGGGTTCCACAATTTATTTTGGGGGGTCCCAAAAAAAGATTCACTTAATGTGCAACATTCTTTTCTCAATCAACAGTAAACAAACCAGCATAAAGTTTAAGTGTATAGAGGATATCTGCACATTTCTAAAGTGATGATTTAGGTACTTTTCAATACCTCTAAAATGACAAATTAAACATTGGCCAGTTTGTCAAATATTAGAGGCGGAAATTGTGAAAATAGCCGATCTACTTGCGAGGCGTTGTGAGCATGTAGATTGGTTATTTTCACAATTGCAATGTGTTATACAAAATGTAATGCCTCAACTCTTAGAGCTCGTCAGGGTGGGGGGTCCCAGTTAAAATATGATTATTTTGGGGGTCGTGGCCTGAAAAGGTTGAGAACCACTGCACTACAGTAACTGACTGAGCAACCAGGCACCTCTACACAAGCTTCTCATAATATATTGGCCAGAATAGATTGCAGGATGAACCCTAAAGAGCTGCATGGCCTCTAGGGGCTGCTAGCGGGGCTTTTAGCCTCATAGGGCCCTATTATGGGCCAGGCAGACGTGCTCGGCCCATGTCTACATGGTCTATAATGAGGCATGTGCTCATCCATTGCTATTATGTGCACACTTTAGTTGGTGGACTTCCAAAACACAAACCTGCTTTATGTGTTATATACTTGTCTGTTTCACAATAGGTATTAATCCTTCAGGCTGGGGAAAATATTCTCTCTTTTTTATTTGTATATTGTTGCCTTCTCTATTTTGGTGTCCAACTAAACTATTGAGTGTCATGAGAATATTGCAGAGATGATGAAAAATCCATATTGGCTTCTCTTCTTATAAGACAGATTGGTTGGTCAACTTAGTGTAGACTGACTCATAGCCTAGCCATAGCCTACTGCCAGGTTTTCTGTGCTTATGTAGTGTTTAAAAGGGAACAGCCATATACTGTACATGCTTACAGACATTAGGGGTTACAGACCAGGGCACGAAATGCTTGGCCGCAAAGAAAAGTATTGCAAGTAACGCTGTCGGAATACTGTCCGGGGGCGTCTGAAATAGCGTTACATCTGTGCTGAAATGCGTCAGCAGCACTGGCGTCAACCCGCTGATGGAGTGGCATTTTTAGCACCCCAGACCCCCTCTTCCCTGCCCCTCCCACGCAGAGGGAATTCTGTCCCAGGTGGCACCGAATGTGGTCATAGCACGTGGTCATTTTTATTTTATGTCCATAACTTATATGGACATAAAATTAAGGACTTATATGGTGAATTTAAATCAAGCTCATGAATTGGGCTTTACACTGATATGATAAATGCTTCTCATAAGACCAGTGCCAGACATATTAATGGCAATTTTCGGGTCGGGTGGAAATCTTTTATGTCAGTAACCGTTATTTTTCAGAAAATGGAAAAAATAACCTGTCCCAATGGATCCAATGTAGTTATTTAGTTACAAGCTCTTGTTAAGGCAGTACTTTTGATTGGTTAAATATTTATGAAACCCACAGATGGACTTTCACTTAAAAAAAAACGTTCAAAAATAACAGCTCCACAAGCTTGTGTACAATTAAGTTGGGTATTCATTTATGAAAAGGCATTGATTTTCTGCTTGACAGCAACGATTTGTAAATTCCTCCCAAAATAACTTTCAATCATCTGCTCTCACTCTGTTTGGGGTGCTGTATAGTTGTTTTTGATGACTCTGCACCTCTCAGACAAGGACATCAGTTTGATATTGGGAGAAATTACATTTCTGAGCCTTTTCTTCCATGGCACTGTGAATCTTACAGTGAAAAGTACCTGCCGTACGTGTTAAGTGGTCACATGGGTGGTTACTGTGGTTTTGGAGATTTTCAAGTGGGCTCTGATACATAAAAGGTTGGGAACTGCTGTTCTAGAGACGCGGGGTTCCTACCAACCCCTACCAACCACACTATCTCTAGGTAGTAAGAGAACCTGCATTTTAATGCCACAAATTGAATAAACTACAATTCACAATTCAGGCATTTAGCAGATGCTCTTAATACAGAGCGATTTACAGTAAGCAAGGAAAACATGAGGTAGTGCATCAGTTGCATAGAGGTAATAATCTAGGGTCATCAGTCCAAACAGTATAATATAAAAAATCTATAATCTGTACATTGACAGTATACACAAATAGAATGCCAGGTCTACAAATGACCTGACATCTGTCTACATAACAACGTTAAGAACTATATATGAGTATAAAGTACCTATTAAATCTGGCCAGTGAGTTCTGAGTTCAGACAGAATGAGAGTCATTCATCTGCATCTCTGAAATGCTCTGAAATGAGACTTGGGAAAGAATTAAGAATGCAGAAATATGATCACGTCATTTTATAGTTTTAAATTATAAATTATAGTCTTACATTTTACATTGCCATTTTGTAGAGGTGTGGCGTGCATGTGCATTTGCGCAGTCACACACACACACACGCACACGCACACGCACACACACACACACACACACACACGCACGCACGCACACACGCACGCACTCACGTACGCACGCACGCACGCACGCACGCACGCACGCACGCACGCACGCACGCACACACACACACACACACACACACACACACACACACACACGCACACAGGGTTGTGTGACAGGAGCAATACACCGGAGCTTTGTGTCCCTGCGCCAGGGCCGCTCTGGAGTGTATATGATGATATTCATAACCATTTGACATCCTGCTGGAGTTTCAAACGGCTTAGACCCAGGCAAGAGCTTGGAAGCTTGCCACACAGATATTAAACCTACTTGTGTTTAATGCCAGAGAATGGAAGGTATCATAGGCCTCGCTAACTGCTCTAGTGTTTTGCGTTTCTCTTGTATATCGTTGGAAAAGGTCAGTACTCGAATCATTCACACTTGACGTCACCTGACACGTCGATGACGCAACCAAAAAAAGAAAGAAAAAAAAAACGTCTTTAGGAGGCGTTGGAAAAACACCACATCAATGATGTGCCTCTATCTCTCAAAAGGATGGTCGCGTATGGATCAGGATTATTTTCCGACTCCACGACCGTGTGTCATTTGAGGGCTCCCGTGAGCGGAACGGAGCTACACAGAATATTCTATGATTTTCCAAAGGTTTGTGAAAAACACTCAGAAAACCTGGACCAAAGAGATGTTTTAATTCTGGCAGTCAATTGGTTTTAAGTGTTAATTTAACACTGAGGACCTCTACGTACTCTTATCTGTGCTAATATGACTGGGAAAAGGTAGCCTGTCGAAATCTGAGATTTTGACCCCGCCTCCTCTCCCCTGACCCCTCCTTCTTCCAGGAGCGTCTGCTAATGAGCCTGCTGCCCAGGAACGTTGCCATGGAAATGAAGGAGGACTTCCTGAAGCCGCCCGAGAGGATCTTTCACAAGATCTACATCCAGCGTCATGACAACGTCAGGTATGGACCCACTCGGAGTGTCATGACAACAGCGGGGGTCAGGTGAATGTGTGCGTGCGTGCGAGGGGGGTACTATTTTGATCCAGGTGTCACCTGCTGTGACGTCAAGGTCAAGAATCGAGGGAGAGCTCTATGAAGATCGGCCATTAATGCTGAGGCAAAGACGCTTGGGATTAGAGAGGCCAGAGGCCGCTGTTGTCATCGCGTTGGTCACCACATTGTAAAGCCGGACCAGACGGAAAGAGATGTTCCTTTGATGGAGGAATGTGGCGGTCTCTTTGGTGCCATTTTGGGGCGGAACCTCACATGGTTTCTGAATATGGGTTCTTCACAAGATGTAGAAATGATCAGCGATGTTCTTTAACAGCAGACAAGACCCTCCATGTCCGTCCAGCCAAATGTTTCCTACATTGAGAGTTCTCTTTCATTAGCCGATTACTGAGTCAGTGGATAGATAAGTGTTATTGCACCCTTCTTAACTCATTTCCCGCGATCCCTGTCGAAACCGGAGATTTCCCGCTGTACCTCTCTGCGATGCCCGAGGAGCCCGAAGATTTAATTAGCTTTTATGAAACGATTAAAAGTATGGTCGCTGTATATAGCCGCTTCGGAGACTTTAGGCCCGCCCCCTAACTGTATCCGGTCGTATTTCCTGTTTAGACCGGATCTAGGTTTCCATATCCGGTCTGAGAGCCCATCGCAGCTGCCGTCCCATAGGTTTGCGTTGTAAACAGAGGAAGGAGCTGCACGGCCATATCATCGTCTTTTTTCACGCGTTTTTTTAATTTGATAGCAGTTTGATTCTTGTGCCCGCCTGGCATATGATCCGCGCACATATCGTCTGCTACAGTATGTGCGCGAACGTGCCCACGTGTTACCATAGCGCACAGCTGGCTGTTTACAACGTTTTCTTATGTAAATACTGGCGGATTCAGCAGGATACTGCCTGGCAACGGATTTGTCTATTCCAATGGATTTTTTTTAATTCGAAAGCTGTCATCTTGTCTACCGGTCTACTACATGAGTCGCGCACAGATCATGCACTATGCGTGCACGTGCCCACGTTAAAAGGTAAGGACAATTTGGCAGCTGCTTAGTACAGCTATGTTTAAAATGGCAGCAAAATTGTTAAGTGCACCGGGTACTACAGTAAACGCCTGTTGATTAGCGTGGAAAGGTCCAGCTCCCAGTTCATGTTTTGCGTGTGCCATCATTGCCTGAGTCAGCAGTTGCAGTATACATTTCATATTTAGCAGAGCAACGTACAGTCTGAAGTAAGTAAGTGGGCGAGGAAATAGAGGGCTAAGAAAAACATAACTAACCTCTAGTCCAGGGGTCTTCAACGTTTTCAGGCCAGGGACCCCTTAGTTGAGAGAGAGATGAAGCTCCCTGCTTCACCCCCACAACCTTTTTTCATAGATTCCATATAGTTTCATCGTTTGACAGCATAATCGTCAGTGTATTTTGGATTCATATCAATTCGTGTTTTCAGATATTTAACCCGCTGAACCATCGATACTTAATAAACTTGACCTTTCACTCTGTAATTAGTTGTCTCTTTTTCCCCTCTATACCAAAGCTCTGCGAGGCATTGTGAGCTTGTATATCTTCTATTTTTGGCAAAAGTTATTAGAATAAGGACACTATAGGTTTAAGTGGTTACTATAAAGAAAAACGTTTCTATCACACAAAGATTTGGAGGACCCCCTATAGTAACTCTGAGGACCCCCTAGGGGTCCCGGACCCCCTGTTGAAGACCCCTGCACGAAGTGCGGATACACTATACATACCGTAATAGGTCTAGGAGATGAGGTGAAATTGGACAGTGACTCTACACTCCTGCCAGACAGAGCAGCTAGGGAGCAAACAATGGTCGTCTGTTCTAGTCCCAAATGTGATTGAGCCAATCAGGCTCAAGTAACAGCCGTCTGTTTTTGGTGGTGCCAACTTAACCTGTGCAAGCACATCAAAAGTATTCTGATAGATAGGGCTGTCACGATTATAACATTTTACATGACGATTAATTGTCTCTCAGAATAACTGCGATTAACGATTTAATTGTGTTTTTGTTGTTGACAATTACATTTCTGTTTGGCTTGTAGGCTTTGAAGTTGCACATGGCAGATATGACACGTAACCTAAATATACAAAGAAATGAAGGACATATTTCACAACTTTACACTTTAAAAAGAACATTGATAGTGGAAATAGCTGATCTACGAGCTTGTAGATCTGCTATTTCCACAGTTTTTCAATTGATTGAACATATATAAACATCTTTCAACATGTAAACGATTATGACGATTGTCACAAAATAATTGCGATTATGTCAAATAATTACGATTAGACGATTATTATGTAATAATTGTGACAGCCCTACTGATAGATTGTTCCAGTGCCTATGAGAGCATATTCTCAGAATGCATTGTGAAGTGTTATGTCAGATTTTCACATAGCGGTAATTATCACATCGGTGGGCCAACACTCCAGCACTGCCCACCACCCTCAAGATAACATGAAAAATGCATGCGTCTGAAGTCTGGGCTTGTGTTGGCCACAATGCTTATGAAGCACATTTGTGACCATCGCGGTGTGCAGTGCAGACGACCAGAGGCAGGGCAGGTTTAATACAATTAGGTTTTTAATAATGCATGACGAACAAGCAGGCTACCAGGCAGAGGTCAAAAGCAGGACAGCAGTCCAAACGAATACAGACAAGACAGCGAGCAGACAGAAATCCAAAATCATCATATAAGCCAGGGATGAGCAACTTTGATGATGGCGAGGGCCACTATATTTCCACCGTCACTCCAGAGGGCCACAATGCATAATGCTATGTCCAACTTTGTCATTCTAGTAACTTATACAAAAGAAGTAAAAATAGCCGATCTACAAGCTCAAAACGCATCGCAGCAATCCTAAATTATTTTTTGTAATTTTTTTATTGGAATCCTGAAATGTAACATTTTGATTTAATTTCAAACTCATTTAGTTATATACTCATGTTAACTTTATAAACCTAAATACAAATGCATTGGACATAAAAAAATACATTTTAATACTACTATACTAGTCATTAAGCTACTAATATAGACTGACACAATTAAAGCAGGTCATGTTTGGAATTCTAACAGCTGAAATCAATAATATATCAGTATTCGGGTATTAACCTGTGGGCCGCATTAAATGAAGGTGGGGGCCGCATGTGGCCCCCGGGCCGCCAGTTGCCCATGTATGATATAAGCAAACGGTCAAGGCGCACAGGATAGACAGGCAGAGCAGGTTTCTGAGGCACTATTAGGAACAATAATACAGAAACCAGTGGTGTAAAGTAACTAAGTACATTTAATTAAGTACTGACTGTACTTGTATTTCTGATTTCCAATACTTCTACTTCTACTCCACTACATTTCGGATCCAAATATTGTACTTTTACTCCACTACATTTTCTTGAAAGTTACTTTGTAGATTGATTATTATTACAAAACTACACTAACCACTTCAACCTTATATACTGTACATTTTGGCCATTTTTCAAAATGTGTTGTGATACAATGCATTGTAGCTCAAGGTTGTAGATCTGATATTTTCCAAAGATTTTTATACATTTGAAAACTTGAAATGGGACATTCTGCATAAGGACTCTGAGTACTTTTACTTTTGGTACTTTGAGTACATTTTGATGCCAATACTTTTGTACTTTTACTCAAGTACATTTTGAATTCCTGACTTTTACTTGTAAGGGTGCCCTCACGCCAAAATACCTATGAGAGTGGAATCCGCGGTTTCTTGCCAGCAGAGGATTTCTGCAAAATACGCTCCCTTCTCATTGAAATGCGTTGGCGGAACGCGGATTCCACTCTCATAGGTATTTTGGTGTGAGGGCACCCTAACAGAGTATTTCTACATTGCAGTTTTGATAATTTTACTTGTTTAGTAAAACAATTGAGTACTTTTTCCACCACTGGCAGAAAATGATATACAGTAGGTCTCAGGCACTAGGGACAACCTGAATGCACAGGCAGTGGCTAAGGAGCTAATACAGTAACTACAAGGTAACACTGTTTCACTGGGGTGAAGAAACCCAGGCCCGGCCGGCGCTACGGGGGGGGGGGCTGTGGGGGCATTGCATCCTCAGTTGCAAGTTGTGCCCCCTACGTTTATATATGTAAAGTCAAGAAAAAATCAAAAACAACACAAATATCGTCTGAATATTATTGTCTCCACCAGCCGAAGGCAGGGGGAGAGTATGTTTTCGCCCCTGTCCATCCGTCCGTGCGTCCGTCCGTGCGTCCATCCGTGCGTCCGTCCTCCGAGTTTGTGTACAGCTAATCTCCGGCGCCGTTGGCCCGGACGCTGCCAAAATGAGCACACACACTCCCTGGATGCCAATTCAGAACCTCTGCCCCACATTTTTCAAATGGCCCTGTTCTAGTGCCACCATGAGGCCGATGTTTGCAAAACCCATTTCTGTACACTACTCCTACAGA
>NC_137810.1:32769289-32774289 GCF_963921795.1 Nannobrachium achirus
CTGCGAGCTTGAAAGTGTTTTTAATGTATTTTTTACACAAATCTTCTCTTTTTGGGGTCCCTGCATGGCACAAAAGAAAATCTGATGCGGGGGTCTGTGGCCAAATATATATATACTGTAAATGTGGAGGTCTGAAGTATGGTATTTGCATAGCGGCCTGAATCTCTAGTGTAGTGAAAATAGCGGATCTACAAGCTCACAACACGTTGCATGGATGTATTGTGAGCTTGCATATCTGCTATTTTCACTGTTATTTTGAATAGTTACTGTAAGTGTTTTTAAAAGCATGTACACCTTTGAATACTTAAGTATTTCAAAAGCAGGTACAAAGAACTCATTTGACTGAGCGACTTTCACTCTGAGTTGAGTAATATTTGTCCAGGAGCAGGGGCGTCACAAGAGGGGGAAAAGTGGGACTGAGTTACTAGGGCCCAAGGTGGAGGGACCTTAATTATTTTATACTTTAGCTATTGAAAAATAGCAGGTAAAAAAAGATAAAGATAAAAAATAAAATAAAATGCATACTTTACATCTGGAGTTCTGAATATACAAATGGAAATGTTATCCTTTTTCCGAAAATAAACTCTTCCCTTATCCAACAGTACAGTTTTGAGAAAACAAAAAAGAAAAATCACACAAACAAGAGTCAACACAAACAACACACCACACAATTCTGCGCTGCAAGCTTGTAGATGAAAATGTGTGCAAATCTTTGACTATATGTATTTTTTAAGCGAACATTTGTAACTCCCTGGAACTAAATATTTTGAGATGGGGGTCCGTGGCCAAATGCATATCATTTTGGGGGTCTTGCGTGAAAAAGTTTGAGCACCACTGACAAAAAAAAAATCATGATCTTTCTAAAATAGCAGGTCTACAAGCTTGCTGCGCGGCAGCAAGTGAGCTTCTATATCTGCTATTTTTCAATAATTAAAGCACAAAATAATGCGTTCCCAGTCTAAATGGGATAAACACTTCCCCCTATGAAGAACATTCATGGGGGGCCTGCAGTGAATCCTTGTACCCAGGGCCCAGAATTTGGTGCGACACCCCTATCCAGGAGTATATTTAAACTTTGACTCTTTTGACTTTGTATTGGAGTTGAGTACTTTGTCCACCACTGACAGTCAGTGTTTGGCAACAGGTGTTGTTTGGATATCATCTCCACTCAGCTCACTAGTTGTGCAGTGAACCAAGCATCAAATTATGTTTAGCAAAAAGCAAAACAGTGACCAAGGCACTCTTTTGGAAAATAGTTAAAGGGCTTTATTTTTAAATGACAAAAATTCAAAGCACCATCACATTGCGGCAAAAGGCTTTAGTCAACCTGATGAAGACTTTTTATGGCAACACGTTGGCGCATTTAACTTTTGCCATGCAATATAGCCAATTCAAAAATAAATCCTTTTGTAATATTTTCCGCAAGAGTGCATTGGCCACGCACGAAAGAGCAACTCGTTTGAATTCTTCACTCATCTGCTTGAAAGTGGTTCCTCTCTGTTTCCTGTTCAAATGATGTTATTTAGAGCTACATTTTGTGACTGTGATTGAGTTCAGTACTTTGGGAGTTTGGTACTTTGGGAGTTTGTTACTTTGGGAGTACAGTACTTCGGGAGTTCAGTACTTTGGGAGTTCAGTACTTTGGGAGTTCGGTACTTTGGGAGTTTGTTACTTTGGGAATGTGAGAGCCATTTGAGCCTTATTTCTTATTCTGATGACATCTCTGAAGGGAAGGGCATGGTCAAGGCCAAATTGCCTGGGTAGCCTATTTAACTAATAACTAGATCTGTAACAAGCAACAGGTGTTGTCTGATGAGAGAGGAAACAGTTTTCGACTGTGTCTCACAAGTGCTGGACTGGTCTAAATGTTGACTGTTTGTTTATTTATTTACATATTTACTGTATGCAAAGTATAGGACTTTGAGCAGAATAAATATAAGAATCTATGATGAACTCACGTCAACGTTTGGGACTTCAGTTATTGAGACCACACGTCAAACTTACCCGGCCATCAGCAACCAGTAGTGCTCCAAGTATTGGACCTGGGCCCTACATTCGGTCGAAAACTGCCTCAGCTGACTGCTTTATAGGGAAGCAAGTCAGACAGCGGGGTTAGTTTTTTGGACACGCACACGTATTTGGGCGTGTGTGTTTGGTGTGGACTGTGGAGTGGACCATCTACAGTGGAGACGGCGGCGGCAGCAGCCAGCAGGGCCGAGCAGGCTATAGCGTCTTCAAGCCTAACAATGGCACTGTGTGCGCTGGGCACACATTAAGAAGACAAACACATATCGTGCTTTGGTAAGATACGCCTCAACAGACTCTTGGCGTTCTGTTTTGGACAACATTAGGGAGGGGTCGTTTTTTATTGAGGGGTGTTACTGGAGAAAATGTATAAGTCCTTTTATAAAATGCCATGACCCTCCCTCTCAATTGGGGAAAAAAATCAGTGACCCTTCCCAAGCATTAAAATAAAAAAGATTGACCCTCCCCTACAACATGGCATTTACCACAGTAAAATTATGCCTATAAAACCTATATTATTATATTCCTAACCAGTGGCGAGAACAGAACAGAGATTTTTTTTCTTTCTTTCTTTTTTTACTGTAAATAATTAGGATTTTTTTATGGTTAA
Source organism: Nannobrachium achirus (assembly GCF_963921795.1). Taxonomy (NCBI): domain Eukaryota; kingdom Metazoa; phylum Chordata; class Actinopteri; order Myctophiformes; family Myctophidae; genus Nannobrachium; species Nannobrachium achirus. The sequence goes on from NC_137810.1 coordinate 32,771,925, forward strand.
AAACGGGTGCGGGCGGCAGCAGCAATGAACAATAATGAATATGCTAATATAATGCATTGAGATCCCAGCTGCACTTCATCCCAAAAACACATTTCCAAATATAAACTAACACACCCTCCAAACTAAAGTAACACACAGTGAGTAGCCTATAGTGCTGCTAGTGTAAAAGTCAACGTGGACATCACATAAAAGGTGAGAAGTTCTCACAGGTTGAGAACAGGTTATTTGACATCTAGGTTACAGATTAAACAGTTGACACATGTGCACAACACAGAGAAGGCTTGTAACTGCTGCCATTCATTTTGTGCTGTTGATTGCCTGTCGTCAAATCTGGGTCAAATGCGCATTTTCAACGAGCGGTCGTTAATTCTTTTTAGCACCTTTTCACTTTTTACTTTAGGGAGGGGGGATACAGTTCTGACAACCATTGTTGCTGCCTTACACAGCTCTCCATTGTTTTAGGAAAATACATTGTAGTATAAACACAGCCACTTCAGTTCATTCACACTAACTGCAGTGACTTTGGGGCATTTCCAGGGATGGCACCCAGGGTTTGTCATTAAATGAAGCAGAAGGCTGTTGACAATGGTTGCATAAGTGCCTGTAACTCTGGAGCCATTGTTTGCTTTTGAAAAATTGCATGACCCTCCCTTGAATTCAAAGTGAAATCAGCAGACCCTCCCTAGGACTGAAATTGAAATAGCATGACCCTCCCCTATTTTCCTCCAGTAACACCCCTCAATAAAAAAACGACCCTCCCTTATTATTGTATGCTCTGACACAGAACACTGATTTTCTTTTGTTTGAAAAAGGGAGGCGCAAACCTGCGCGGACTTGAGTCTGATGAAAAGTTATTTATAACTGTACTCTAAAACAAAATGTTCCCTGCCTTTATCCACGATAAATATTGTAAATCTTTAAGTGAGAAACAAAGTGCATTATTGTGAGGCTTACTGATGATGAAATGGACAGGTGGCTCTATGGTCCAGATTATTCTACTGATGACTTTGAAAGCGAGGTGGTTGACATTCAGTGGTCCGTTGTGTCTCCTGACTGTGACAAAGACAACAGTGGCGAGGTTAATGTTGAACTTGAACCCCATGACAGCAATTTTGATGCGCTTATTGTGTATACTTTGGAGGAGAGAGCTGAGGCTCTAATGACGCAAGAGGAGCAGGCAGAGCAAGAAGCCATGGTGAGCAGCAGCTTGGTGGAAGCATCAGCGGTCGGGGAGAAGCCCAAGCTGAACCGAGTGGTGAAAGAGCCAGTGCCACACGATGCTATTAAAGTAAAGAACGTGGCTGCAGCTAAAAGACCAAAGAAAGTGGCAGTAAAAGAGGCCTGCAGCCACCAAGAAAGTGCCTGAGAAGGCCAAGAAGACTGCAGGCAAGAAGATGGCAGCTAAAGGTTCAAAAAGGAAGAAGAAAAGAAGATGGCAGAGCCAAAGAAAGAAGAGAAAGAAAATGATATGATAATGATATGATAGTTACCTACTCCTCCCGCGGGGAAAATTTGGGTATCGCAGCCCAACCCAGCTGCTTTTTTTCAGCTTAACCCAGCTGAACCCTTATGAGGCAGCCCACAAGGAGCGCAAGCTGGAGCGGGGGATCGTACCTGCGACCTCTGGGGTCTCCGGAGTCCTAGGTATGGACTCAGCCATCACTGCTCAAAGCCATCTTCTCAAAGAAGATGGCAGAGCTCAAGAAAGGAGAAGGGAAAATGGGAGAGCTCACGAAAGAAAAGGATAAAACTGTTAAAATATGTCTAATTTTTCACCCCCTCTTGAGTCCACCTTTTGTCAAGGTTAAAACCTTTTTGAGTTTCAATTTGCATTTATGAATTTTGTATTGTCTAAAAGGTTTTTTTTGTATTTTGATTTCTATGGCTCTGTGGTTTGGTAACTGGTTTATGGCTCTTGGTAATCTTTTTGTTTTTTGAATTGCTCTGGTCACCTGCCAGTAGCAATTGGGGGCGGGTGTAAGAGCCATTTGAGCCTTATTTCTTATTCTGATGACCTCACTGAAGGGGAGGGCATGGTCAAGGCCAAAGTTCGGTACTTTGGGAGTTCGTTACTTTGGGAGTACGGTACTTCGGGAGTTCAGTACTTTGGGAGTTTGTTACTGTGGGAGTCTTGTTCTCTGGTTGCAGCTGACACACAATCACACACTGTTCTGCTGTACTTGTGAGGACAGACCTGATTTCATTTGGCTTCATTCATTCCCTAACCCCTAAGGGGGCTACACAGGGCCATAAACATGTCCGTACACGGACAAATGTGTCTGCGGGTGGACTTGGTTTTGTCCCTGGCAAATTCTAGATTTTTCTTTTTTACACACCATTATAATTTTCTTATTTTCACCATAAG
>NC_137810.1:32779289-32856789 GCF_963921795.1 Nannobrachium achirus
GCTCTGAGTATCTGACATCACTGTGATGACATCACTGTGATGTCACAGTGATGGGTCAGGGGAACCACAGTGTCAGGCGTTACAGACAGACAGAGATACGGTCAAGTTGTGATGGTTCACATACTAAACTGTGACCTATGGTCGCAAATATATGTACGTATGTACGTATGTACGTATGTACGTATGTACGTACGTACGTACGTACTCTCTCACTCGGCTGTGTCTCACGTGGCTCATGGTCGCTTGAGACGGCGCGCCTCCGTCATGGTCAATAGAAAAAGTGCGCTATATATATATATAATATGATATATTGTCTGTGGTTTATGAATGAATGAATGTATGTCTTTGTTTTTTTGTTTTTTTCGTAAACCGACGATAAAGACAGTAAGACAGTCGAGCAGAAATAGTAGGGGGATTAGTATGGAGCCCTGATGGGGAAGTGGATAGGGTTTAAGTGGTTAAAATGCTGCAAGTTTTTTCTGAGAGTGCTCCTGTTCCCCGCAGGTCGGTGGTGGAGGCGACGGAGGTGGACCTGAACATGCGCGTGGGGCTGCACACGGGCCGGGTGCTGTGTGGCGTGCTGGGCCTGAGGAAGTGGCAGTACGACGTGTGGTCCAACGACGTCACGCTGGCCAACGTGATGGAGGCCGGCGGCCTGCCTGGGTCAGTACCTCACCTGCCTCCTCACACCCTTAGAGCAATGTTTCTCAACCTTTTTGAGCGGTGGTTACACCGTCTCCTATACGTGGCCGTGTGTGTATGCGTGTGTGTGTGTGTGTGTGCGCGCGTGTCTGTATGTAGCCTGAAGTACCTTTTCTGACCACACATGTTAAGGGAGGGGCGCTGTTGTTCAGGCTAGGCCAGACACACACACACACACACACACACACACACACACACACACACACACACACACACACACACACACACACCACACACACACACACACACAGGGATATTATTATTATTTTTATTATTAATATTTTTTTTAATATTTTTTTAATATTGTTTTAATCTTTTTTTTTATTATTATTATTATTACCCTTATTATTACCCATATATATACTGCAACCCCCGCTGCACCCACCCAGTAGTGCTGTTGTGCAGCCTCCACGACCACCGCTCAGTTCACACGGGTGTGATTTTTTTTCATTTCAAAGACCTCCCAGTTTGATATCGCCGTTGTCGGGCGAAACCTTGTATCGCAAGAGTTTTTTTCATAAAGTAAAGCCCTGCTTGATCATACAAGAATGTCGCACAAAACTAGTGAAATTTGCAGATTTGTGTGATTGTGAATCAGCAATTTTAGATAGGCTTGTAGATCGGCAAAAGAGCCTATGTCACCACACAACAACGCTGATCACTTGTCAGCCAAATAACCCTGGCCACACTGGCTAGGCTGATACAGCCTACAGTATATGCAGTTTGCACCAGACTGTAGGTCTACTATATGAACTCCCTAAAGGTGCGGGGTGCAGACTTACAAAGAAAAAAGGCACTTTTATTTCTTTGATGAAAAAATATATGGATTTAATTTTTAGCAAGGCAACAATTATGCATAATCAAAGCACATTGTTGCTGTTGGGCAGAAAGCTTGTATCAACATGGGTCATGTTTTTTACATAAATGAATGCCCTATTTTATCCTTCATCGCATGATTGTGTCGTACAAAAGTAGAAAAAACTGCAGATCTACAAGCTCACAATTTTTGTAGATCGCATGAGCTTGTACATCATTGCTATTTTCAGTATTTAGAAAATCTTCACCTGATTGTTCACATGCCCAAAATATAGGGACACCATCAAGTCTGTCTGTGGGTTTCATAAATATTTAACCAATGAAATGAGAGCTTGTGACAAATAATAATCACATTCCACCCATTGCAACACATTATTTTTTCCATTTCCTGAAAAGTAACAACTCTGTACATTCACGATGTCGGTGCCCGACATCGACATTATGAAATGAATAGTTTTGAGGCACGCAGGTCATAATGATTTATGAGTTTTGAGGCACACAAGTCATAATGATTTATTATGTTACCTAAAACAACTCTAGGGAAATGTCCACATTCACATAAATATATATATTTTCTGGAGCCTCACCTCTCTATTAACACTCCATTCACACTGGCAACGACAAAACTACACCAATCTGTCTTTTCTTCCCCCCTCATGCCCACTGTTCTCTGTGTGTGTGCGTGTGTGCTTGTGTGTGTGTGTGTGTGTGTGTGTGTGTATGCTTGTGTGTGTGTGTGTGTGTGTGTGTGTGTGTGTGTGTGTGTGTGTGTGTGTGTGTGTGTGTGTGTGTGTGTGTGTGTGTGTGTGTGTGCGTGCGTGCGCGTGCAGTAAGGTGCACATCACCAGGACCACTCTGGAGTGTCTAAATGGAGACTACGAGGTGGAGCCAGGCTTCGGCCACGACAGACACTCCTTCCTGCAGAAGCATCAAATAGAGACCTTCTTTATTGTTCCGTCTCACAGACGCAAGGTGACCACAAGATGAGAACCACAATCACTGTTATTGTCATATCCAGTGTTGATTTCGCCGACTAAAACTATGACGAAAAATGTTTGTCGACTGCGTTTTTTTCACTGACGAAAACGAAATAAAAACGAAATAAAAACTAAGCTGTGATGACTAAAACTAAGACTAAATATATTGACAATTTCGTCAACAAAATAAAAACTAGACTAAAACGTTAGGGAGGGACTAGTGGAGAATAGAGTAATTTTATGTTTGGTTGCTCTCAGGTGTTGCGTGCTGAAAATAGCCGATCTACAAGCTCACAACGCGTCGCAGTGAGCTTGTAGATCTGCTATTTTCAGCACACAACCAAGTGTAAAATCAGTCATTACGATGCCATCAAGGCCTACCGAAATACATTTTAGTCGACTAAATCAACGTATAGATTTAGTCGCCTAAAATTTGACTAAAACTAATACTTTTCAGGTGACAAAATTATGACTAAAACTAAATGACATTTTATTCAAAAGACTATGACTAAAACTAAATCAAAATTTGCTGTCAAAAACAACACTGCCTGGTCACATCACAGGTTTACAGGTGTAAAGAAATGGGTGAAAAACAGAAAGGAAAATAACAGGTCAAAAGAAAAATCTGAGATGTATCCATTCATACATAATGGCATAACAAAGTGGCAGGTACTGTATGTACCTGAGGTTAGACACAAGGTAATGATGTTCTGGATTTCACACAGAAGCCACCTTGCACTGTGGCACCGCTGTACCATTGGCACCGTTAGTACAGTACAATTAGTGTTATTACTATTCATTCACCTTTCACAACAATCATTCATTCACAACCCACTGCTAGCGACGGATCAATAATTAAATAGAAGTCTCTTAATTATGTACAATACGCCCGCAGTTGGAATATTAAATGAATGTGCATTTTAAAATGGAACGAATGAAAATGAACGTTACAATGTAAGCAAAGCATTTCGTCATCATGTCTGAGTTAAGGGTCATTCCCACCGGGCAAGATAAAGATAAAGATAAAGAAATGTGGTTCTCATTTGAAGTAGATGGTAGTGCAGCTGCAGTGGATGACACCGGCGACCAAATAAGTATATCTCACCCTTTAGACCAGGGTTTCCAAAACTTTTTTGCCTCCGGGCACCCCTATAAAAAAAATCATCCGAGGCATTATTATATTCCTAATTTTCACTCCCAGCACCTTATATTTATAGTATATTTTAGCGATTATGTTGCGAGGAAAGCGAGATAATAGCCATTTTAGTTAGAACTGACTGAAAATGATACTAAATGTATTTTTAAATGTCCAAATAAATTTCAAATATTATCAAATTATCTCGCGGCACGCCTGGACTGCTGTCACGGCACCCCTTGGTGCCCTGTCACCCACTTTGAAAACCCCTGCTTTAGACCCATCTTTGTGGGACTGTTTCTGTCATTTTCACCTGCAAATGTTCTCTCCAACTACTTACAGTACAGTACTGTACGTACCAATACAGTACATCAGTCCATCATATCCACCAATCCATATTCTTTCTCAGTTTGTGTTGAAGAAGCTGAATTCAGTCTCCTGTAAATGTGTCCTCTCTCCCTCGTCTCTGTGTTCATTTCTCCAGATCTTCCCAGGGCTGATACTGTCAGACATCAAGCCGGCCAAAAGGATGAAGTTCAAGACGGTGTGCTACTTGCTGGTGCAGCTCATGCACTGTCGCAAGATGTTCAAGGCCGAGATCCCCTTCTCTAACGTCCTGACCTGCGAGGACGACGACAAGGTGTGTGTGTGCGTGCGTGCGTGTGTGCGTACGTATGTGCGTGTGTGCGTGCTTGTGTGCGTGCGTGCGTGCGTGCGGGTAATGCAATTACTATACTTGTCAGGTCCAAATGTCCCTCGGCCCTCAAATAGGTAGAATTATAGGAAAAGGAATTGTGAGGACAATTTTCCTGGTAATCACAAGATAAATGGTTGTTTTATTGCTAAAAGGGGCTTTAGTGTTAGAGTTAAAATGGCAAAAGAAATGGTGAAAATAGCATTTATAAAGTTGTGATGTCCTCAAAGTAATACAAACGTGTGTATATTGATCCGAGCTGGAACACAATCAATTGATTGATCATGAAAGTAACATGTACATGCATCATTCATACTCATTGCTCAAACCAACACATTCCTTACTTCCTACATGTACACAACTACGCAGCACAACCTAACTGTGAGGGCTGGAACTTCTAGTCCCTTTAATGGGTTAGTGCATTGTATGTCCAATGCTGATGTAGTGAAATCCCGTTTGATCTCCTAATCTCTCTCTCTCTCTCTCTCTCTCTCTCTCTCTCACACACACACACACACACACACACACACTCACACAAACACACCCACACCCACACACACACACACACACACACACACACACACACACACACACACACACACACACACACACACACACACACACACTACACTAATCTGGATTTCTGGATTTCTTGTGTAAGCAGCGTACTGATTAATTCCATACATTATGCCTCTGTTATGGACACTAGTATAAAAGGAAGCTTGTGCCACAGATATTATATACTATATTGTGATCTTTAACTATGTGTGTGTGTGTGTGTGTGTGTGTGTGTGTGTGTGTGTGTGCGTGTGCGTGTGCGTGTGCGTGTGCGTGTGCGTGTCACTGACTCCAGTGGTGAGTCAGTGATGAGTCACAGAGTTGTGATTGGTGCTGGTGTCGCTGGCTGAGAGCTTCAGAAATAGCCCGCTAGTCGTAATCCCCTGACTGTTGGAGTGGGGCCAGTCATTACCGCAAGGCCATTGTGATGATGTTGCACTGCCGCTACTACTAGTAGCCTCACACCGTCTTTTCTTTTGTCATCAATTTTAATGCTATTAGATACACAGTGTTGCCTGCTGTATTGATGTTTCGTAAACTTTAAAAAGTTTGCAAATACTTCTGGCCCAACACGTGGGCCAGCGCCCACAATAACCAGCCCAATGTACCGAAACCCGAACACGCTGGTCAATGCCATGTCAGTGCATATAACCCTAGAAATGCAGCGCAAGCTGATATCATACAACATGAGATGACATTAACGATATATGAACTTTCCCAACGCCATCGAATAGGACAGTGGTTCTCAACCTTTTCAGCCCGCGAATAGACGTTGTGAGCATGTAAATCGTCTATTTTCACAATTTCTGCCTTTAACATTTGGCCAATGTTACATTCTTTATTTTAGAGGTATTAAAAGGGTCTTAAAAGTCCTTAAATTGTCACCATGGAAATGTTCAGATACCCTCTATACACTTACACTTTATGTCTGTTTGTTTACTGTTGAGTGAGAAAACAATGTTGCACATTAAGTTAATCATCTGGGGACCCCCCAAAATAATTTGGGGACCCCTCTGGGGGTCCCGACCCGCAGGTTGAGAACCCCTGGAATAGGAAACCTTTGAAATGTGTGTTACGGCATGTTCATCAACTCCAATAAGCTTGACAGTTGATTGACTGAGGCCCCTTTTCCAACCAAAGGAACGTTGGTTCTAGGACTGGTTCCGTTCTAGATTCTTGGAACCTTGCTGCTTTCAAGGCTTGCATTTCCGTCAGTTTTAAGCTGAACCATTGTTAGAGTTAGAGACACATTGCCTCGCAAGCAAGGTGTCCATTAAAGGGCCATTTATAGTTACGTATGGTTGATTTTGTGTACGTTTTGGGTGAGGAACTACGTACGGTAACTCCGTCGCCATGCATAGTAGACATGCACGTTATTTATGTGCCGACCTGCTCTCCGCTCCAATTCTGCTCCCGTTTGCGTCCGCGCGCCACATGAAGGTGGTTCTCTTCTCACACGTGTAAAAACCGCATTTAGCCAAAATATGTAGAACCACAGATTTTTGACCCGCCGTGATGTTTGGTACAGTATAAATACGTGGTAACAGTCTGGACTGGATCTGCTGTCTGTCGGCAACATTATCGCGGTAAATGCAACTCCGCGAGGGTAGGCTAATTATAACAAAACACACGTACACACCCGCTCATATATTGAACATAATTCCCAAGTAATAAATGAGCCGCATCATCATCTCTTCTTGTGACTTGTGTGCCTCGCTGTCTGTGCTCAGCTGATGACTGTTGATGCGTGATGAGTGAGGAGTCGAGGCGTCCTCTTCAAGTGGTTGTGTAACGACCTTTTTTCCGTTTCTTGATAAAATATATTTATTATTGGGACACACAGTTTGAGAACCGCTGTTAGAGCAGAGTTAAAGTAATTTCCATCACTACTGCGCCTACTGTATGTTTTATAACGGTGGTCGTGGGTAGCCTACTTCTTGCTACGGATATACATCTTGTACGTTCAGTCCGTCCAGTTGGGTGCTGTCCATAAGCGTCTGTATACGGATCTAAATCATCCGGAATACGGAGGCTTGGGAGACAGACCGGATCAACCGGACGGAATTTGTCTCACCCTCCGTTGCTTATGTACGGTATTCCTGCGGTTCTTATGTACTACTATGCATGGTACTTAAGACCGGTCGAGTTGTCCATTCCACGGGGGAAATGCAATCGTCAATGGCAGTTACAGTTTCCCTTTTCTTTTCTTGTTTTTAAATGATGGTTTTTCACTTTCTTTTTCCATTGTTTATATCGCATCTGTATCTTCCAACCTGTAGGATAGTCACGCCCACTTTGGTTCCCAGTTCAGGGCAAGAAAAATACAAGTATGTTTGTGGTTCCAGTTCCGAACCAACTTTTAGGGTTCTGAAACAATTCATTTTCAGTGGAAACACTCTGAACTGGTTCAACATTAGGCGGGAAAAAAGAACAGAATTTCAATTAAGAAATGTCCTAAAAATGTCCTAATAATGTCCTAATCAAAGCTTTTTCAAATATCAGAGAGGAATGGCATGATGTGTTGTTCTGGGGTCCTAGAGTTCCTTGTGAACCACATGGTTCAAGGTGGAAAGTAGCCCAGTGCCCGTGGAAACCTGTTTAACCCATTAAAAATGGGAAAGAATATAACCACTTTAACAATTATTTTATACTTACTGGCTATTCAAAAAATAACAGATATACAAGCTCTCAGTCTCAGCACAGATTGTAGATTCGATATTTTGTAGAAAAATATTGAAAATTTGTGCTAATCTTTATATATATATATGTTTTTTTAAAGCAAACATTGTTAACTCAAATATTTGCTTCACAGGGTCACTGGCACAACATATTTTTAGATGGGGTGGGGGGGGGTGGGGGGTGGGGGGGGGAAGGAGGGTTGGCGGAAAAATACATATCGTCGCTGTCGGGACTTGTATCTCCAAGATTCTAATTTGTATGTTTTTTTCAAGTAAAGCCCTGCTTCATCATACAAGACTGTCACACAAAACCAGTGAATAGCAGATCTACAAGCACACAATGCCTCACAGCGCGAGGCGTTGTGTGCTCGTAGATCAGCTATTTTCACTATTTTAAAACATTTTTAAAACAATAAATAGAAAACAAACGGTTTTGGACATACAAGGTTTCCACTCAACAACAACGACATCATTCTGTTTTGAGCATTTTTCCATCGTTTCTGACATTTGGTGGAATGTGGGCCTCGGGTCCTAACGGGTTCATGTTGTGTGGTGTTTTTTCGGCGGCCCACAGAGGAGAGCCCTGCGGACGGCGTCGGAGAAGACGAGGAGCCGCACGTCGTTCTCGGCCGGCACGGTGCAGCTCCCGCCCGGCACGCGGGTCAACCGATACATCGGCCGGCTCATCGAGGCCCGGCAGACGGAGTCCGGGGCGTCGGAGTTCAACCTGCTCAGCCTGGCCTACAGGAACGCAGACAGGGAGCGCACGGTGAGCACCGAGTGAGGAGGACACGCCTCCTCCACTAATACGCACACACACACGCACGCACGCACGCACGCACGCACGCACGCACGCACGCACGCACACACACACACACACACACACACACACACACACACACATACACACACATACACACAAGCATGCATGCAATCACAGACCGAAATACGGACTCCATGGGGTATACCTCAGTCAGTGAAGTATATCTAGCTAGGGTTTAAGTGATCGAATGCTTCGTGACTCTATCCTCTGTTTTTTCTTCATCTCTCTCTCTCTCTCTCTCTCTCTCTCTCTCTCTCTCTCTCTCTCTCTCTCTCTCACACTCTCTCTCTCTCTCTCTCTCACACACATTACCCTTACATGCACGTACAATACCTCTAATTCAAAGCCTACAGAGCCTCTAATTCTCTTTCTCTCCCCTTTTCCTCTCTCCCACGCCTGCCTGTCTGTGCGTGTGTGTGCGCGTGTGCGTGCGCGTGAGGAATCCACCCACCCTCTCAGGAGGGGGTACAGCTAATGATTTGGGAGCGTTTGAGCTTGCACACGTGATATCTTGCTCCTGTGTGAGGCGTGTGAGCGTGGGTTGAGATATAAAGAAGACACACAACTGGGGATGGATTTGTGTGTGAGTGAGTGAGTGAGTGAGTGTGTGTGTGTGTGTGTGTGTGTGCGTGCGTGCGTGCGTGCGTGTGCGTGTGTGTCCGTGTATGTGCGTGGGTGTTGCGTGAGTGCAAGTGCAATTTGTGTGTGAGTGCATGCCCCACACATACAAATGGGCCTGGCTGAACACGACAAACCAAACAGCTCAGTACAAACCGAGTTAATTGTCACGTATTTAACTTCTCGCAGCCGATTGATACTCGGGGGAGTGTGATGATGAAGCGATTAGCCTGGCACCGTGGAGAGAATGAGGTAGGCATTAGAAGTCAGACCAGACGTTCAGATTGGTCTCATCCCACTGACTGCTGCAGCGGCGGTGGCGGCGGGCACAGAATGATCTGTTCCATCCTTTTGTCTGGCCTAGTGGCTCGGTGCACAACATCTGGTCTGGGGCCCACCATGCTTCTACATGAGTGCATCTCCATTCAGTGGGTTCTGAGCTGATCTGACAAGATAGCAGATAAAAACGTAGGCATTCATTCAGATGCAACGTTAACCTATCTCAGCTCAAGACCACCCTACTGTACAGTATATAGTCATTTGACCGGGGTCCCCCAGGGGTCTGCACTTGTCCCTGTCCTGTTTTCCCCCTCAACCAAATCTCTAAGCCCAACGTACTGTACCCGTATCTACACGCTTGTAGATCTTCTATTTTTGATGAGTGATCACCTATTACGACCTATTATGACATACCCAGTATAGGCACTCTTTAACATTCAGGTTCCAGGGCAAAACAGGTTTGAAGAGCACACACAGTAAAAAGGTCCTAGTAGGTGTATATTGTACCCTCTCATAGTTCAATTCACACTGAAGATAGTAGTAAATGTATGTTGTAACCACTCATAATTCAAGCTGAGGATTTCACTGGGCAGTTTTCTGGCACATTTCTACTTCTATATCTCACATATTCTACTTGCGAGCGAGCGAACAAATATAAACCAGTAAGACTCCCCAATTGGGAGATAAGCGACTGTCAGGTCGCATACACAAACTTTAAAAGGCAATGGTAGCCAATCAGGAGGGAATCTGGCAAATGGGACAGATCCATGTTGATGACACGACTTTAGAGATACTGTGTACCGCTTTGCGTAATTTTAGGGCAAAATCTGTAGGAGCAGTGTCCAAAAATGTGTTTTGCAAGAATCGGCCTCATGGTGGCGCTAGAAGAGGGCTATGTGATAAATGAGGGGTGGGAGTTGTGGTTTGGCAGCCAAGGTATTTGTGTGCAAAGTTTGGCATTGAGCGGGGCAACGGTGGCGGAGATATGAATAGGGCAAAAGTTTGACGTGACGTGACGTGACGTGACGTGACGTGACGTGACGTGACATGACGTGTGACAGACAGACTGACAGCACCGGCTGTCTGGTTTTGATAGTAACTGCGACCTGACACCTGACGGTCACAATCAGGCGTAATGGAAACGGCCTTCATCATAGCTCATTGTCTCTCTCTCGCTCTCTCGCTCTCTCGCTCTCTCTCTCTCTCTCTCTCTCTCTCTCTCTCTCTCTCTCTTTCACTCTCTCACACTCTCTCTCTCTGCCTCCTCCGTTCTCGCTCTCTTTTCATCTCTCTCTCTTTCTCACCCTGACGCCTCTCTCTTTTCAACTCTCTCTCTCTCTCTCTCTCTCTCTCTCTCTCTGCCTCCTCCATTCTCTTACATCTGTCTGTCTCTGTGTTTCTCTCTCTCCTAGTATCACCGGGCGGACGATGATCATTTCATCAGTGCAGTGGTTCTGTCTCTGATCCTTGCTACACTTTTTGGCCTTATCTATCTGCTAATGATCCCACAGTAAGTGCAAAGACACACACACACACACACACACACACACACACACACACACACACACACACACACACACACACACACACACACACACACACACACACGCGCACACACACACACACACACACACACATGCTCGCACAGACACAGACTCAGGGTTTGTCCATTCGTGTAATGGAACAGAATTGGTAAGCTATTAAATGTAGTGAGACGGTTAGAACAGAGGCGTCAATTGGGTATGGAAAGTTATGGCAGCTGCCATACCTTGGCTACAGGGGGGAAATAATAAAATGTACTTCTTAAAATACATTCATCATGCCTGTTGCTAAGGGTGTCTTGCAAAACACCAGTCATGTTGCCATACCTTAGCTTTTGCCGAACTGACGCCACTGCAGTTAGAACAGAGGTTGTTGCATCTTAGTTACTGTAATGGAAAGCAGTGGTGTGAACTAAGTACATTTACTTAAGTACTGTACTTAAGTAACATTTTGAGGTATTTGTACTTTACTTGAGTATTTCCAATTTCCAATACTTTCACATTTACTCCACCACATCTCTGGTTTAAATATTGTACTTTTACAACACTACATTTATTTGAAAACTTTAGTTACTAGTTACTTTGTAGATTGATTAAAACATACATTAACCACTTCAGCCCTATATACATTTCATCCATCTGAAAATAGCCGATCTACAAGTTCACTATGTGCATTGTGAGCTTGTAGATCTGCTATTTTCAGAATATTTTTATACATTTGAAAACTTGAAATGGGATATTCTGCACAATGAGTACTTTTTACTTTTGGTACTTTAGGTACATTTTGATACCAATGCTTTTGTACTTTTACTCTTTGAATTCCAGACTTTTACTTGCAACAGAGTATTTCTACATTGCAGTATACTTTTACTTGAGTAAAGAATGTGAGTACTTTTTCCACCACTGATGGAAAGTCTACTATCCCTCTGTCTCTCTGTCTCTCCTGTGCCCTCCTTCCTTCCCCAGGGGAATGTTTGTGCTGCTGCTGCTGGTGCTGTGTGTGTGCTTCCACGTGGCCTGCATCATGTACCTGCACCTCACCAGGGTCCAGGTAGGACACACTCTCTGTTCCTATCCACCTGTTTCTGTGAGAATTTACTGTATTGATTGATTGATTGAAGACTTTATTAGAAGTTTTGCATAGAAAAAGGAACAGTTTCATGACGGTACAGTTCACTGGTACAAGGTCAACTAAAAGGAGATCCTAGAAAAGACTAAGCTTATTTCCATAGGAAACCATTGAAGTATCTCATATAACATTGAAAGACAGACGGATAGAACACAGTACTATGCAGTAGATATAGTAAAAAAAAGTAAATAAAAATGAAATAAACAGTGCAAATAATATATACAGTAGGTAAATACAAAGGAGGGTCAGGGGAGGCTGGGCTAGGTTTGTTATTGCCAGTTGCGAATGGCTGCCGCCTGTAAGTGGTTTTTCAGGGCGATTTTAAAGGATGCTAGGGAACCACACTCCTTTAAGGCCTTCGGTAGGGCGTTCCACATTTTGGTTGTATAGCAGAAGAACGAGTTTGACCATTTGTTTGAGTTGACTTTGGGTTGAACGTGATCTGTGGCGCTGCCTCTGGTGTAGAATTATTTGTGGGACACTTCCGGAGAACAGCAGACATACAAGCTCACGTCGCGTCGCAGATGCTACCGCTGTGAGCTTGTAGATCACTTTCGGCTGCGGCGCCGGAACTGCCGCACTCCTTTTGCGCAATGCACGATGGGACGTTGGAAAGTTGTGGATAGAGCTGGTTCCCAAGCACTGGGTCACTGGGAGCCAGTTGTGAATCGCCGACACATTTTTGTGGGTCCCTTAATTTTTTGTTTTAAATTATTATTGTTTCAAAACAAGATTTTCATGAATAATATATAAAAAATATTCTAAGTAATTTCATTAATAAATAAAGGCGAAATCACATAAATTAGAAAACAAATGTTTAAGAAGTAGTGAAAATAGCAGATCTACAAGCTCACAACGTGGCACGAAGCAACGCGTTGTGAGCTTGTAGATCTGCTGTTTTCACTAGTATGGATCCCGGGCAAACATATCATTTCTCTTTTGGGTTACGGGCTATAATGTTTGGGAACCCCTGTCCTATTGGTTCCCAAACATGTGTGGGTCGCGGACACATTTCTATGGGTCCCTTAATTTTTAGTTTTCCTACATTTTGTTTTTAATTATTATTATTTTAAAACTTTTTCAAAAAAACATTCCCATGTTTCTTATGCACACTGCACCTACACTCATTTATTTTGAAAGATATAACTTTTATGGAAGTCGATGGGGCACCGCTCAGCGCTCACTTCGGTGCGATTTGTTTTCCGTGGTGAAGAGGAGACCTTTGTTTGTCCCGCGGGTGAAATCCAGTTTCAGCTTCACCCAGCTGATGGCTGCTCTGATGGTAACAATGAGGGCTCGGGGGGCTCGGGGGGGCTGTTAGTGGTTAAGTGTCTTGCTCAGGGACACTTGAACACGTAGACACTGACGGGCAGGGAGGCCAACCGGTGACCTTCTGCTACACCCGGCTCTCTGCTTCTCTCTCCTGAGCTAATGAAGCTTTCAGAATGGCTTTGAGGTAGATAAACAGGTGCTTTGATTACAGAGGCCTTCCTTGGATCACACTCCCCCCCAGCGCGCACACACATACACACGTGCGTGCACACACCTGCCTCCAACACTGTTGTTTGTGTCTTTCAGTGTGATCCTGGCTGTCTCAACATTCAGATCCGCACCGTACTCTGCGCCATCCTAGTCCTGCTTACCTACTCTGTTGCCCAGGCCTGTGTGGTAAGTGTGTACACAGTAGGCAAGGCAGGCCAATTTAGCTTGAATAGCACAAGGGATCAACAACAAGGCAATCCAAAGTGCATAATATGACACAACAAACCATACTATGAAAACTGGTCAGAAATGTACTCAATTTTTTGGCGAAATTGTAAAATTATGTAAGAAATAGGCGAATATAATGTAACCGATAATTGCGAGGCATTGTGAGCTTGTAGTTAGGCTATTTTCACAATATTTATCTGTGGAACCGAGTCAAACTAAACGTAATGCCTCAACTCCTACAATTCCAAGTGCTTGTCAGGGTTGGGGCTCCCCAGTTGAAATATGATTTATTTGGGGGGTCGCGGCCTGAAAAGGTTGCGAACCACTGCTTTAGGATATGATGTTATGCTACCCTGAAGACTGATTGGTTGATTGATTGATTGATTGATTGATTGATTGATTGATTGATTTTACTTGGTGACATAAAAAAAGAGCACAGAGCTCTTTCTGACATATAATCAATGCATCACCAAGGATGAAAACACAAGAAGGGCTGACGGCTTATTTCCATATGAAAAAACACATCACATGACAAACAACATCAAAACGACATCAAAACATGACTAGGCCTATACAAAACAAAACAAAACAAAATCGCATTTCCACTCCGGCCAGCTGTCTGTGTCAGATACATAATGAAATGCACACTAAACTCCGCCCTCTCGCATAGCCAGGCTTATTCATCTTCCCCTCGCCCCCAACAACAGATGACCATTAGTACAGTAAGTACAGTAAATTAATTTGATTGGCTTATTGCCTACCTACATTGACATCATAACAATATTAGCAAATAAAAGAGCAGTTTTTTTTCCCCTTTTTTAAATGCCAGCAGCCGTTTAAGTGTATAGAGGGTATTTGCACATTTTTGTGAATTTCTTTTGACAATTTAAGGACTTTTTAATACCTCTAATATGACATGATTGGCATTGGCCAAAATGTCAAATATTAGAGGCAGAAATTGTGAAAATGGCGTTGTGAGCATGTACTGTAGATCTGCTATTTTCACAATAGAACCGTGTTATAAAATGTGTAATGCCTCAACTCTTAGTGCTCATCAGGGTGGAGGGGTCCCCAGTTAAAATATGATTATGTTGGGGGTCACGGCCTGAAAAGGTTGAGAACCACTGGTCTACCAGAGTAATGTTAAATCCATAGACACATACTTACGGCTCTGAGCACTCGCCCCTGATTGTCGGTCAGACCACCTTGGTGTTGACTGACCTTTTAGAGACAGTCTGGTCTGAAATAGAAACCAACCAAAACACACACTGTGCAAAATTATAACAAATGTGAACACATAGTATGACTACGAAATAATGACACAAAACTGAATAAACTCAACATCAGAAGTATTAACCCACAACATAAAGCACTTACTGTCCTTATCAGCAAGTATCAGGAATGACGCACTGCACCGAGGTTCTTTACTGGAGGCAAACTAAACAAAAAATGGCACAACTGGGGGACATCAACCTGAAAACAATAAATTATGATTGCTGTGGGTGGGCTTCAAGATGAATATGTCCAAGAAGGCCCTGCAGCCTGTTTAGGGACCAGTTGTGAATGTGCTACTACCTATTTGGCGAATCGTCATTGACATGGCCTTTCTTAAAGGACAACTCCGCCCTAAATCACTTCTAGGCTCATTTTCCTACTTATTGATTAATATTAATATTGATCCAAAAAGACTGTCCATGGGGTCTATTAGGCAGAAATGCCCCTGTTGTCCAGTTTCCCCAGCAGAACCCAGCAGCTCTCATAGCATAAAGTGGAGCCTATAAGCCTATCGCTTTTACACTATTTGTTGTGGTCAAAAGTGTTTTTATTTTTCATGAATCTGGTACTAGTTGCCATTACAAACACATCCATGTCATCGCTGTCCCACACAAGCCATCACACTCTACTAAATAGATGTTAGGCTTTTATGTGTTTTTCCAAGTCCCGGAAAAGATGCCCTGTGATTGGCTAGTGCAGTCACTTTGATTGGCACTTGTGCCGAATGCTCATCCCAAAACATTATTTATGAGATTGTGGTGGATTGTGTGAGACAACCAAGGCATGGATGTGTTTGTAATGACATCTAGTAACACATTCATGAAAAAGAAAATCACTTTTGAACACAACAAATAGTGTAAAAGCGATAGGCTTATAGGCTCCACTCTATGCTGTGACAGCTGCTGCATTCTTTTGGGGAAACTGGACAACAGGGGTATTTCTTCCTAATAGACCCCATGGACGGTAATTTTGGAACAATATAAGTAGGAAAATGAGCCTAGAATTAGATTTAGGGCGGAGTTGTCCTTTAAGGCCCATTCCCACTGGGCCAGATAAACAGATAAAAAAATATCTTTCTCCATTCAAGTGGATGGTAAGATACAGATAAAAAAAATATCTGTTTTATCTCTATCTTACCATCCACTTGAATGGAGAAAGATATGTTTTTATCTGTTTATCTGGCCCAGTGGGAATGGGCCATTGCACTAGTAATGAGTGGGTGGCTCTTAAAAGAGCTGTTTTTGCAACTCAGAGAGCGTAAATGAACACTGGTAATTTAACGCTGGAGAAGGTCCCTTTGATCATTTGGTTTTATGTGTGTGCAAATTGCATTTAGTCCAGATGTGACACCTTGCCGAGCCGGTAGCTCTTGTTCAGTGGTTCTGGGTAGAACAGCGTATGCTGGCCGGGAAGGAAAAACACAGCTTGATTTTGGACAGCTTCATTGTTAGCGATTGATATATTTTAGTCATGAAAATACAACGCGCAGTTGCTCTATCTTTCTCGTTTTCACACACCAGACACCACTGCTTCATTAAAACGTTGTTATATTAGAATCCGGAACTGTTCACATTGTGTACAGTGATTGACAGCATGCATGATGAGGCGATTAGTTGATCACGAGAAATGAACCCCAGCGCAACACCCAGGGACCAAAATGGCGCGATTCAAGTGTCTTGAAAGACAGTTTCTCGTCCAATGTGAACACAGCTTTAGGGTCCATTTGGGTAAATGAGCACACTCAAGAGTTCAGAATCAGAATCATCTTTGTTGTTACAAATGGATGAATTACTGACTGGAGGGCAGAGGCATCAATTAGGTATGGCAAGGTTTGACAAGGGAAAAAAATAAATGTACTTCTTAGAAAAAATTCATTGTGCCTGTTGCTAAGGTATGGCAACATGACTGGTGTATTCCATGCGTGCCTTTGTGCGCTTGCAAAACACCAGTCATGTTGCCATACCTTTGCTTTTGCTGAACTGACGCCACTGACGGAGGGTCTCACTGTGTACTAGGGCATTCACGAATAGTGATTTTTAGTATTCGAATTATTCGACCTCGAAGTATTCGAATAGTCGAATATTCGACAGGACTGGCCAGACTGTCAAATATTAAGTAAGCAAGAGGCGAACATTGTGAAAATAGCCGATCTACATGCTCACAACGCCTCGCAACGGAACTGAGTCACATTAAATGTGATACCTATAATTCCAAGTGCTTGTCAGGGTTCTAATGACTTCCTATCTAGCCAAGCTTTATAAACTATGAAGAAATATATTTTTTTTTATAAACAAAAACAAAAAATAAGGGAATATTCGACTTCGGTGAACAACGTCGAATAGTGACTTTGATATTCGAATATTCTAATATTTGGTGAATGCCCTATATTTCTCCCACTGCCATCCTTCTACCAGGTGGGCTGTGTGCCGTGGACGAGATGGGTTGCCAACCTCGCCCGCTCCTCAGAGACGGGCGGCGCGGACGCGACGGCAGGCGGTCCGCCCAACGGCACGGCGGCGGCGGCGGCAGAGAGCAGGGCGTGTGCCAACGTGGCGTACGCCCTGCTGTCCTGCGTGGCCGGGACCCTCACCATCGTACCGTACCTCCACGTCTCCTCGCTCCCCAAGATCCTGTTGCTCCTCCTGCTGTCCGCCAGCTACACGGTCGTCATGGAGACCAGTGGCTATCGGCAAGCGGTGGGGTGAGGCGACCCCGGATAAATTGTTTCACGTGCTAAATGTGTAGGAATTTGACGTGTGTGCATGTGTGTGTGTGTGTGTGTGCGTGCGTGCGTGCGTGCGTGCGTGCGTGCGTGCGTGCGTGCGTGCGTGCGTGCGTGCGTGCGTGCGTGCGTGCGTGCGTGCGTGCGTGCGTGTGTGTGTGTGTGTGTGTGTGTGCGTGCATGCCTACTTCTGCTTCTGGTCAGACTGAATGCCTGCATTCTCTTTTGGGAAACGAGGACTGTCTGATTATGTTTGATATTTACGCTTCATAATATCTCATATTTTTCAATTTGATCATGTTAACCGCATTAACCCTGGCATCCTTATTTTGGGGAAATGTACGAATTCTTCCAGTTTAATTAAATTAAATACATCAAGAGATCAAGATATTAATTACAAATCTACAAGATCAGTAGCGTGTAAATCTGATGTTTTTTATATAGCCTATAGCAGTGGTTCTCAAAGTGGATTCCAGGGACTCTGCAGGTTCCTTTATGGGGGTCTAAATTGACCCATACACGTTAGTAACTCTAAAAGCCCATTCCCACTGGGCCAGATAACAGATAAAAAAAACTCTTTCTCCAGATATTTTTCCATTCAAAGTGGATGGTAGCTACAGATAAAAAAAATATTTGCCACAGATAAAAGTATCTGTGGCAAATATCTGTGGTAGATATTTGTTTTATCTGTATCTACCATCCACTTTGAATGGAAAAATATCTGGAGAAAGAGATTTCTTTTATCTGTTATCTGGCCCAGTGGGAATGGGCCTTAACAGTGTACGAAATGGAACCAAATGAACCCTAACGGGTTCATTTGGTTCCATTTTCTACGCTGTCAGAGTTAAGGGGAGACCCTGGAACACTGGCCTATAGGAGTGAGTATATATATAAAATCCCCCAACCCCCCTCCTGTTTGTTTCAACAAATCAACAGATCCTACATGTGTTTACTGTGATTTGTTTTCTCCCCCCTGCAGAGGTGGGTTCCTCCACACACGGGGTTATGACCCTGTCTTAGCGGTCATATTGTTCACTGTAGCCCTGGCCCTGCACTCCAGACAGCTGGACCTCAAGCTACGGCTGGACTACCTCTGGGCCACTCAGGTGCGTGCAGTGTGAGCATGCATGAAGCATGCATAATAAAGAGACGTGTGTGTATGTTTGTACAGTATGTGTCTGTCTATGTTTGTGCATAGGGCTGTCATAATTATTACATAATCGTCTAATCGCAATTATTTGACATAATCGTGATTATTTTTCATAATCGTCATAATCGTTTCCATGTTGAAAAATGTTAATATTTAAAAGAAAAGTCAAACATAGTGGAAATAGCCGATCTACAAGCTCACAACGCGTCGCATCGTGACGCGTTGTGAGCTTGTAGATCGGCTATTTCCACAATCAATGTTCTTTTTTAAGTATAAAGTTGTCAAATATGTCAGTAATTTCTTTGTATATTTAGGTTATGTGTCATATATCTGCCATGTGCAACTTCAAAGCCTACAAGCCAAACAGGAATGTAATTGTCAACGACAAAAACACAATTAAATCGTTAATCGCAATTATTTGAGCGACAATTAATCGTCATGTAAAATGTCATATCGTGACAGCCCTAATGTGTATGTCTATGTTTGTGCACGTGTGTGTCTCTACTCTGTAGCCTACAGTATGTGTACATATTTGCACATGCATTATTTAATCTCTTCATGTGCGTGTTGGTTGGGGTATACAGTACATAGATCAGTGGTTTAAAAAAAAAAGAGACAAAAAAGGTTTTCAGACCTTTTCATTTCAAGGACCACACAAGAGTTACAGACGGATGTTTGGAACCCCCTCGAGGAACCCTGAGAGTCCCTGGACCACACTTTTGAGAACATAAAAACTGATCTAGTTTCATGTCCATTTAATCTACAGTAGTTGACAGGTCTGACTGTCATGTTTGTAAGTCATTACCACCCTCTAGTGATAAGAATGAGCAATTACACATGTCAGCAGCCCAGCTCTGCAGCTACAGATTGTCAGTATTTTATTTGCAGCTTTTTTAACCCATTAAAACCTCTCCACCTGTGTAAGGGGTCATCGCCATGCTGGCTTCTGGTGGACATTTTTGTCAAAATTATTCTTTTGCCACGGAAAAACAAAATGAATGGACAATATTAACAGAAACACATAAAGAGATATACCTGAATGACCGTAATAGGTCTGTAACTCTGAGAGTGTTCAAATGGATTTGTACACTCTCCGAGTTAGGGGATCCTGATTCCTTGCAAATAAAACATTTGAGAAGTACCACTAGTGGACTACTAATATGCCATAGTGTTGTAGTAAATCAGTGTCATGCATATTCTGCAGAAAACCTGGAGAATTTAACATTCAGTAATTGGGTCTTATGATCAAAATAATAAATAAATAATGGCGTGTACAAGACCATCAGCTATATTTTCGTCCATGCCTTACCCCTTATTTTTTTATTATTATTATTATTATTATTTTTTTGAAAAAACAGTATTTCAAAATTTAGCTGAAGTATCGACACTCGTAGATCAGCTATTTGAACTATTTAAACCAGGGGTCTTCAACAGGGGGTCCTCAGAGTTACTACAGGGGGTCCTCCAAATCTTTGTGTGATAGAAACCTTTTTTTCTTCTTTTTTATATTAACCACTTGATCCCTAATGTCCATATTCTGAGAACTTTAGCCAAAAATAGCAGATCCACAAGCTTGTAGATTGGCTATTTTTGGCAAAGAGTTTTGGTGTAGAAGGGGAAAAAAGAGCAGACTGATTACAGAGTGAAAGGTCAAGTTTATTAAGTGTTGACGTTTCAAGTGGTTACATTTCTGGAAACACACATTTAGATGAACCCAAAATACACTGATGATTGTGCTGTCAAACGACAAAACTAAACTATATGGTATCTATGGGTTGTGGGGGTCCCTGCTTTATCTCTCTCTCGACTAAGGGGTCCTTGGCCTGAAAACGTTGAAGAGCCCTGATTTAAACATGTTTTTTAAAATGGTAAAACATAAGTTTAGGGATAGGGTAATGCATGGCTGAAAATAGGGCCATATTGATGACCCCCTGGTCCGTGTGCTCTGTGGTGATGCCTTGCTAGCCTGGCTTGGCCAGACTATATACTAACTAACTGCAGTACCTTGTTTTAACATGGGTGGATTGTTTCGCTGTGCTAGGCTAAAGCATGGCAGGCACGTGCACAAATAGACATCAAATGGGGGCTTGAGCCCCTGCCCTTTGATTTTGTTTTTGTTTTTTTTCTATTGGGAATAAAGAAAGTGCACGTCAGAGAGAAATTACATGTGTCGGACTCTGGCTTATTATATTGCAGAACATGTTGTGTTTTAGGAGTACCGGGCTGTGGACCTTTTGCCCCGTGCAGGGCTCTAATGAGTGAGATCCGTACCAGAATTACCCTAATTGAAGTGAAAATGGATTTGACGATTTTCTTTTTTTCTTTAATCTTCCAAAGATTTTTATAAAAAATCGATTAATCACCCAGCCCTACTTGGAGGTCCGCTATTTTCGATATTTCCACCAAAAGGCCCTTTTAGACATTTCAGCACCTGCCTCTCTAACATTCTCTGGGTGTCCCTGACGCATGGCGTCCACGCAGGCGGAGGAGGAGAGAGACGAGATGGAGAAGGTGAAGCTGGACAACAAGAGGATCCTGTTCAACCTGCTGCCGGCGCACGTGGCCCAGCACTTCCTCATGTCCAACCCCAGGAACATGGTGAGTAGGGATTAGGGCATTCACCAAATATTCGAATATTCGAATATCAAAGTCACTATTCGACGTTGTTCACCAAAGTCGAATATTCGTCTTTTTTTTTTCTCATTAAAAAATATATAGTTTATAAAACATGGCTAGATAGGAAGTCATAAGGATGAGTTGTCAATGCCCCTGGTGGATGAATTTGTTAATGCTCTATACCAGGGGTTCTCAAACCTTTTTAGGCTGTGACCCCCAAAATAAACATATTTGAACTGGGGACCCCCCACCCTGACAAGCACTTGGAATTGTAGGTATTACATTTAATGTGACTCGGTTCTGCAGATAAATATTGTGAAAATAGCAGATCTAGATCGGCTATTTTCACAATGTTCGCCTCTTGCTTACTTAATATTTGACAGTTTGGCCAGTCCTGTCGAATATTCGACTATTCGAATACTTTGAGGTCGAATCATTTGAATACTAAAAATCACTATTCGTGAATGCCCTAGTAGGGATGGGACCAGGCCTGGCATTTCGTCATGCTAGGGGCAAGGCCACTTGGCCTTTGATGGTGTCCATTTTTTTAGGTCACAAAAGCCAAATGCCAGAGCAGGAAGGCCATCAAATAAAACAAGATTTTAGTCCATTGAAAGAATTCGTTGAATTAAAGGGTTAAGGATGATAACCTAATCTGCAGTGAAATAGATAAATGATGGCATTTACAATCTGATCCATGCTCAGACCTACATCAATCAAAGTCACTGGATTGGTTTAAAGATGCGTACTGCATGGGGAGGTAAGATTTCAGAATCTCAACCAAAAAACACTGTCTACATGACAAGAAAGAGACACCGCACACCGGTGTCTACTCATTGTCTACATATTGACCAGAAAGAGACAGAGGAGAAAGTGGTACAGTCAGCTGGAGCATTAAGGCCACTGTGGCCTCAAGTCATACCATTGGTTTGAGGGGCACAAGGCCAAAGAGGGGCAACGGCGGCCATGGCCTTCATGGCCTCCAGGCCTCCATAAAAATCCTACCCTGGATGGGACCATATATGAACATGTCATGTCACCATTCTTGTGAACAAAGAAATTGTGATTTTAGATATTATCGCAATAATCAAAATATCCCCAACATTCATTATCCTGGGTTGGAACATTTTCCGGTTTATAGGGTTTTTTTTTTGTTTGTTTTTTTTGGCCACTTGCGGGTGTGCGGGAGCAACGCTTATTTCCGGGAGCCTCCCGCAACTTCCGGCAGACTTGGGATGTCTGAATATGCTATTGGCTAAATTAGCTGGGGACTCCCTGGGACCGCCACCTGTATTTCCTTTAGGGAAATGTCGACCTCCTGACTGTTGGTGTATGAATTCAACGTTAGTCCTATATAGAACACCAGTGTGCATGGTTGAATAGAAAACTTAACAGTAGACCTATAGAGAGAGAGCGACATCATTTAGCGACCTAGCAGCGCGGTTGGTGATTTACCGGGCCGGTCGGTTGATTTAGCCACCCGGTCGATCGATTTAGCGACCCGGTCGCTGAAAACTACCGACCACGTTGCGACCCGGTTGTAGGTCGCTAAATGATCTCGCTCCTACTGGGCCTATAGCCAATCTACCGGTCTACTTCATTTATACACGGTCACACAGCGTCAATCTCGCCAAACTCCGGGAGGGTTACGGGTCCATTTGGTTACAGCTGCACGCTCTCGGAGTGAAAAGAAATTGATAAATGAACGCTGAGAGAATCATTGCGCATGCATGACAAACAGTCGTCCGCTGCCCGGACAGGCCAAACATCCTACTGCATGGGTCTTCAACAGGGGGTCCGGGACCCCTAGGGGGTCCTCAGAATTACTACAGGGGGCCCTCCAAACCTTTGTGTGATGAATGTAATTTTTTTCTCCTTTTTATATTAACCACTTGAACCCTAGTGTCCATATTCTGAGAACTTAAGCTCACAACGCCTCGCGCTGCGAGGGGTTGTGAGCTTGTAGATCGGCTATTTTTGGCAAAGAGTTTTGGTGTAGAGGGGTAAAAGAGCAGACTAAGTACAGAGTGAAAGGTCAAGTATTGACGGTTCAAGTGGTTAAATATCTGAAAACACAAATTGAAATGAATCCAAAATACACTGACGATTGTGCTGTCAAACAATGAAACTATATGGAATCTAAGGTAGAGGGGGTCCCTGCTTCATGCCGTGTAACTATATGGAATCTAAGGTAGAGGGGGTCCCTGCTTCATGCCGTGTGTTATGCTGTGTTTATGAGTGACGGCCCTGTGCGTGTCTGTTCCCAGGAGCATTGATGAACATTCCCTCCACTGATCTCTGTCCCCCCCGCATCCCCCCTCCCCCGCAGGAAGTGATGAAATCAGACATCCTCCAGGAAATGTGTATCCCCTCATGAGGACAGGATTGTTTTGTAAACATTGTGGAGGGGGGGTTGTTGGGGGAGGCCAGGAAGCGTGCTTCCGGCACATTGGTGACCCTCACAGCTAGACGAGTACAGAATGGGCCCCCTCTGTAGTCTCCTCTGGGCTAAAGGTCACCAACACACTCTGTATTCATATCGCAGCCCGGTGCTACTTTAGTGGCTGGATTTCATGGACAGACATTTCTTCGCTCGAACATAAAGGCCCTTTCAAAAAATCATTTTCACACTGGGGTGGCAACTTGCACCCCCCAGCCCCTTCACATTATTCCCCCATGCTAAGATATCTTGGTAAATATACACCATCACTTTTTTTCTCTTTCTCACTGATATACAGTACTGTACGAAGGCAGGTTAGCCAACACCAAGCTTCATTTTACGTTGCGTAATGTTTCAGTATAGTACAGTATCGTCGTTGTCGGATGAAAACCTTGTATGTCCAAAACCGTTCGTTTTGCATTTATCATTTAAAAAATTATTTAAACTATAACCGCGAGGCGTTGTGTGCTTGTAGATCTGCTGTTTTCACTACTTTTGTGTGACGGCCTTGTACGATGAAGCTGGGCTTTACTTTGCGAAAGAACGTACACATTTGAAACTTGGACATACCCACACGGAAAGAAAATATATGTACATATATTTTTTATATATATGCCACATATATGTATAAACATATATGCACATAACCCAAAATTGGCGCCTATATGTACATACATGTGCATATATATACATATGTTCATATATGTCCAGCACATATATGGCCATATATATCACATATATGCCACACATATATGTACATGTAAGCAGCCCATATATGGGCATATATGCCGCTCATATACATGCGTGTATGCCACACATATATGTGACGCTACATGCACATATATGTGTGGCATACATGTACATATATGTGTTAAATGATACACATACCATACTCTCTATATATACCTACAGGAATACAAAATAAAACACACAATCTTGAAGTCATTATTAGCATTTATTCACATACAAGCAGAACTCAACTAACACTGATACTGTATGTTCCATTTGAAAACTGAACTGACGACATATCGACTGCTGTAGCCTGGCACATTAATGGCCACACATTGTGTGTGTGTGTGTGTGTGTGTGTGTGTGTGTGTGTGTGTGTGTGTCATTTTGTGTGGGCAGTAATTAACATACAGGCACATACTTACAGAGAATGCAAAATGTCCATTGGTCAGTGCAAAAAAGCAGAAGTGACATGGGCTGGACTCTCAGCAAAGCCGCGGAACAGTCAGTAACAATTATTCCAGTTAAGTTACAGTTGTCCAAACGACCGCAGTGTCTCTCATTGTATAACATTCACAAAGGACTTTCCCAGTCTCTCATATCTCAGTCCTGGGTAGATGAATCTATCGGATCCTCTGTCTATCCAAGGAAGGTGGAGGGGGTGGGAGGATTTCTTCAAGTTTGTATCCAGCTTTCTAGCCATTTGCACCCTGGTCAATCCTCCACCCCTACAAGGAGAACCCAACAACGGAGCTCGCCTTCCTCACCAGTCTGTTGAGTTGAAGGTGTCACTCGCTCAGTTCCTCCCCAGCACGTTATTCCACATTAATAAAAAAAAAAAACTGCCATAACAGTTTGGTGGCTAAACGATCCCAGTCTTCTCAGGAAGAACAGCCTGCTCTTCCCCTTGCGGTGAATCACCTCAGCGTTGTCCAACCAGTCTTGATGTTTCCACCGATACTGCCTTCCATCCAGCTTTGGTGCTGTACCTTAAGATTGGAGACAGAGAAGATTAAATTAGCTATAATGGCACATTAAACATGTTTTCCCCTCGCCCATATAGAACCTCTGCTGCATACTGTTATGCACCGCGGGATGGAAAATCATACTCTGGGAGCATGGAACTACCTTTACTTTTTGGATAGAACCTCTACCTCGGCGTGGAGGCATTCTACTGCAGCCCAGGGATATCCACATAGGACCTCATCTCGAGGAGCACAACGGTATGCAGCGGAGGGTGAGGTTCTATATGGGGCTGTTTTCCCCATGTTCGGTCCTTTGCTCAGTCAGTGGGGGATGTTACAATATTACATTAAAAAGTATTTGACTAGACTGGGAGACTCACCACTGCAACATCAAGTTGAAGCTGGGCTGCATTTCTTAACTAACTACTGCACAATGTATCAGACACATAAGTCAAGTGTAAGATAAACTTACTTTGAATCTTTTCCACTTGGGTGGGGTCCAGCATATGTTTGCCCTCGAGCTCTGGAACAACACCATGCCTCCCTGTGACAACTGCATCCTTCCAGTTCTTCAGTTGTGAAGAATTTGTCAAACAGCTGGTGAGACAGGCGACTGCAGTCCTTCTTAGCACTGTGGTGAATGGCTGCCTGTTCCAACGAGAACACAGAGTCCACAGCCAGTGAACAGAGATTCCATGATTAACACATTTCACAAAGTTTCTGCTCTTCAAGTGGACCATGGAAACAGACCATTGTGAGATCTAATTATAGGCCTGGTTTACACTGGCAGCCAAACCCAGCCTGAATCAGATCTGTGTCACATCCGGGTTGGAATCTGATTGGTTCCATGTGACCATTTAATCCAATCGGATTCCAATCTGAGGCTGGATTTGACTGCCAGTGTAAAGCAGGCCTAAAGGAAACTTCATGTTCTAGCTCTAACAGATCACAAAGCGTAGTATGGGATATAGTTAAGATAGTTAATCTTCTCACTGTAGTGTGAAATGTAAATTGAACATGTTCGTCTACCTCCCAAATTTTTACCTGGACTATAATCGTATCATCAAAAATGTAAAATCCATAATACATTTATACATACCTGGATATAGCTCTTGCACCTCAATGGCCAACACCTAAACTTTTCACATTGGATCTGCCATCTCCATGTCCCCAACCATCTCAACAAGTCCCTGTAGAGCTTGCAGGTGTTCAATGCCTGGAATGAAGAGGAAACAATATTATGACAATCCCAACATATTCAAAGGTTGAGTAACAACAAATAAGTGTTAAATAGAGCTATATTCTGATAACAGTCATTGCTATGCCATTGCTATGGAATATTTCTTTTCTCAGTAGCAGGGATTGTCATGTTCAACGGCAACCTTCTCTCCCCATCTCTCCAGTAAACAGAAAATGTAAAGTTTCAAGTGAGACAAAGAAATGAGCTGACATAATTGACAACTGCAACACTATGCTTCATTGTTTGTGAGTGGTGGGTGACCCAGCCAGGGTAGGGGATATTTATAACAACACACCCGGGGGTCTAGAGTAACTTAAAGAGATATTCCAATTTCAAAATGACTTTTTCTCATTTTTGAATTTCTTCATTCAGTATTTAGATTTAGATTTAGAAGCAGACACATATCACAGGGCAGTCGCTGATTACAGATGAGCATGGTCATCGCATAATTTCACAAAAGTATAGTTTTAAGGGTGAATATTAGGGACAGTACAGTGAGCCATCTTAAACTTTAATAGAACTGTAACCTTACCTAGATAAACTTCAAAAGGTGGTCAATGGCTTGTCGGGCTGAGAGCTTTCCTGGTCTCTTGTTGCGGCCTTGAGGTGAGGGTGGCATCTGGTGGATAAGGCAAGATGGAGGACATTTCACTGTCCCATCCCGAAAATACAAGGGTGGGGGGAAACAAAGACATTTTTACTAAAATATGTTTACATTTTGGTTTCAAAACCAATTCCCTCTTCCATTAGTATTATTCCTTTAATTCCAGCGTACCATTTTCCAGTTCTTCTGTTATGGATTCAGCGTTATGAAGCAGATCTACATGGTCGCCTGTTTGGTTGAGTCCACAGCTTTGTTCAAGGACTTACTGCATGTAGTGAGTAAGTAGGCCACTTCTGCAGCGATGTCATCACCAAACATCAGACTGAAATCCTGTATCTCCATTTTGCAGACAGGATGGAATACAGACGACATGGCATACATTTTAATGGGTTCACCCTATGACCAGGGATGTGATCTGTTTAAAGTAATTTTTCATTTCAGTTTGATTTTAAGGCATGACAGTTTAAGAGCGACATACCATTCCTGCGATGTCAAGAAATCTTGTAAAGGTGGTGAATATTTCAGAGGACTTCACTGGGTCATGAACCATTGTTTGGCGATGGGTGAAGGTCTGTTTCATCTTCTCCTTGACCATCATCAGTGCGATGCCCTCAAGACACTGGGTTTCTGTCGTTAGCTGAAGAAACCCACTCCCATATACTGGATTGTAATACTGCTCCTAAAAAACAAGAACGTGTTTTATTTTTTCTCCTTAAAAAACTAAACACATGCCCTTGTCTGGAGAATTGCTAAAGTCAAGGTCAACAGGTCTGATATCTGTGGCGATCAACTTGTTGGGGTTAGGAGAAAGGTATGTACTTGTTGGGGTTAGGAGAAAGGTATGTTGGGACTTGGGACTAGTTCTGACCAATGGGCCATGGCTTAGAGCAGTGGTTCCCAAACTATTAGCTCAAGAGAAATTAGACATTTGCCCAGGACCCAAGCTAGTGAAAACAGCAGATCTACAAGCTCACAATGCGGTGCGACGCACTGTGAGCTTGTAGATCTGCTGTTTTCACTAGTTTAGGCCATTTTCACGAACTACTTTTTTTTCTTTAATGAAATTACTTCGTAAAATCATTGTATTGATTTTTTTTTCATGAAAACCTTAGCTTTTTGGAGACTGTTTATGAAAAAGTTTTGAAAAAAAAAAATGTAAAAAACAATACAAATATAAGGGACGTTAAAAAATGTGTCTGCGACCCACTGCTTGGGAACAAGTGGCCTAGTGGGCACCCACGCGATTTGCTACAATGTGATGTTGGGTTTAGTTTCTCAAAAACGTTGAGACAGTTTTTACCCCTTACACCAGAGGGCGACTTGTCTTTTTACTGGACCCCCTTGCGATGCCCACCACAGTAGCAAAAAATGCACTATAGGCCTATGCACATTAAAAAATAATTTAACATGTGAAATTCTAACTATAATCAAAATCACATACCTGTCAGTGGCTGAGTGTTTCTTCTCTTCTTTTGTCCCCCTGAGGCTTCGTTTTGAAGTGTTTTCACTCTCCATGCAAGAAACCCACTCCCATCTGCTGGATTGTAATACTGCTCCTAAAAACAAGAACCTGTTTTATTTTTTCTCCTTAAAAAATTAAACACATGCCCTTGTCTGGAGAATTGCTAAAGTCAAGGTCAACAGGTCTGACATCTGTGGCGATCGACTTGTTGGGGTTAGGAGAAAGGGTCAGCATATAGAAAATGTGTTGAAATTTAGTTTAAATCGCACTCTTGTCTTTTTGAGCAATTCCAGGAGTGAGGAGTAAAGAAGTTAGACTTGTATTATGTACTTACATAGCCCAAAGTGCCCTAGGGATCGGCCAGGTATGGAAACAAGGCAATGATTTGCGTAGTCCTCTTTATCACGCCTTGAAGGACTCTTCCTACAGTGCACACACACACACACACACACACACACACACACACACACACACACACACACACACACACACACACACACACACACACACACACACACACACACACACACACACACACACACACACACCAATTTGATTCCAGAAATTAAATTAAATGATCTGACACATGATGATGGATCAAGCACATGCCTCCTTTGAGTGTCAGATGTGTGTCATTTTGTCTGGCTAGTGTCAGTGGTGTTAACATCAGCTCCACTATAAGATCTAATATCAAAAGTAAACAACACTAAATAAGAACTGGTCAAACATTGGCCAAATTGTCAGCTGATATAAGAAAGAGGCAACAAATGTGAAAATAGCAGATCTACAAGCTCACTGCATTCCAAGTGCTTGGTGGGTGGAGGGTCCCCAGTTAAAATTTGAATATTTTGGGAGGTCCCCATGCAGTTCAAATGTGATTATTTTGGGGGCTTGCATGGCTAACAGTCAACAGATTAAAATGTCAAGGTCTCCCCTTAACTCTAACAGTGTACAAATGGAACCAAATTAACCTGTTAGGGGTTGTTTGATTCCATTTGTACACTCTCTGCTACCATTGAACAACTAGCAAATTGTCATTAGCTATGTTAGCTACAAACAACACATGCTGCTAACATGGAACAGTTGCTAACTAATGTTAGCTTTGTTAGCCACTCATACTACAGTACACAGCAAAGCATTGATAACACTAAACAACTGCCACTTCTATCAAAAGGGCATAGTATAAGCTATTCAACACAGTTGGAACATTCAGTTCCTTTAGGATGTATTGTAATAACTTTAGCATCAGCTAGCGTTAGCATTAGCTTTGTATTTGTCTACTGGTTAGCATGGGCCCTTCAGGAAAAACCACAGACAAAAACACCACAGACAACATTCTTAACAAACATGTAACAGTTACATTATCCAGTGGTTATGTATTGTTTAAATTTCACCTACCAAAAGGAGATATAAATGTAGTCCATGAGAGAGCCTTCAGCCTGCACTCACACTCACTGGCAGTGGCAGACTGGCAGTGAGTCACTGAAAGCAATTCAAACAAACCGGTTCAATCCAGTTTCAGTCTGCTGCAAGGCAGAGCACTGTCAAAGCACTGTGTGATGTCACTGGTCTAACCAAGTTTGGGCACTTAACCCTATAACTGCTGATGCAACAATGCATTGTTTCTCATGTGAACACTTACTGTATGCAAAGATTATATTAGATAATAAATTGATTGATAATGATAATAACAATAATTATTACACCTATTATAATTATAATGCATACTATATAATTTTAATAATATAATTAATAGCCTATAATTATATTAATAAATCTGTATTATACATAATTAGTTTTATATAATTTTTTTTGGACGGCATCAATTATATATTTTTTCAGATAAAATATACTTATTCTGACTTGATTTTTTACATTGAGTCCGATGTAGTTGGTCCCGTCGCGTGAAAATGCTGGCTGTCCGTCACGTCACACTTTTCCCCAACTCATATCTCTGCCACCGATGCCCCAATCCATGCCAAACTTTGCACACACAGTCCTTGCCTGGCAAACCACAACCTCCACCCCTCCCAGGACCCCCGGAGCTCCAGGGGCCCCCTGTTCCAGCTTCCAAAAAGTGCAAAAATGACCCCAACAGGGCTGCTCATGGGGAATTCCCGGGGGGCCACCGACTCCAGCTGCTCCAGAACAGATCCAAAAGTGATTGCACCCCCTAGTGAGGCACCCCCTCCACTGCAGTGCACATAAAATGCCGTAACTAGGCCTAGGAGCGACCGGGAGAGCCGGGGCCGGTATCCACGCGTCCGCCTCGGTGGCGCGGAAACAGCCATTCGTAGACCGCCACCTAGTGTTGGACCCCTGCCACTGCAGCACGCTAAAAAGGCCATAAGTCGGCCCCCCAGCAACCGGGGTGACCTGCAGTACTATGATAAATTGTGTTATATTAAACTTATATGCACATTATTTTGCAAATAAAAGTGAGATGTAGGCATTATGTATGGCATGTATGCAAAACATCAGACATATGAGCTATATATATGAGGCATTATGTACGACATATATGCAAAAGGTCATACATATATAAGCATATATATGAGGCATTATGTATGACATGTATGCAAAAGGTCAGACATATATGAGCATATATGAGGCATTATGTATGACATACATGCAAAAGGTCAGACATATATGAACATATATGAGGCATTATGGATGACATATATGCAAATATATGACCATGACTATGGCATATATGTGAATATATATAAGCCGTATATGACACATATATGTCTTATATATCCACATATATGCACATATATTATCCTCAATATGGCATATATGCAACATATATGATGCATATATGATCATACATGTGCATATATTTGATCATATATGTGCATATATTTCTTTTCCGTGTGGGTACAAGGTTTCCATCCGACAACGACGTTATATATTGTTGTTATGCACTGTTTGTGAAATCTCATACCGGCTGAAAGCAATAACGTGGCCATCTGCAATTCCTGACCTTTTACGACTTCATTCTCGTTCTCTCGTCAACATTAAACACATGGATCCTATTCTGGGGTGAACGTTTTTGTTGACAATAGCAACAGCAGCTGGGTCATGTTATATTTTAGCATTGACTATTCATAGAGCAGATGTATATACACATCTGCTATTCTTTTTTTATTATTTTTAATCTTGAAAGTTTGAGAATTACTGATTTAGACTGAATTTTTAGGATGGGCCTCAGGTCTTAATGGGTTAATATTATTTAGTGTATAGTGCCATAAAGGGCGAGGTTGCGCACATGGGCGCGTGCACATGGGCGTGTGCACATGGCTGCTTGGGCATATACAGTATACCCTTCTGCTGAGCTGGTGGAGTCATCACTGTGATGTCAGAACAGGTCAGCTATATCTATATCTGGAGTCCGTGTGGTCAGATGTAAAGGTATTGACCAGCTCCATATATGGAGATCTAGGTGATGATCCAGTCATCTCCATGTATGGATATTTCAGGTTTGATGAGGTCTGTGTTGTGATCTTCATATATGGAGATGCAGGTGATGATAGTCAGCAGTCTTGATTTGATAATGCATTCTTTCTTGGCCATATGGATTGTCCATATACAGTATGGGCATTGCCAAATATGGGCTTAATATTGATGACATCTGGGATCTCCATATATGATTGCCAAAACAGGCTGTCCTGGTCATTGAGTCAACAATGTCACGTTGCTGACAACAGGTCAGCTATAGACATTTAGGCGTTACCCACTCAATGACTGACTCACGTATATGGACAGGATCTGCTATTAGAGAAAATCACTAAGACTAAAATAAAAACATTAAAGATAAAAAGGACAGTGGAATGAGTTAGCTGGGGAAAGCAATATGGAAGTGGTGGGTTTTGAGGGCGATTTTGAAGGTTTGGAGGGTGGGGGCATCTCTGAGGGTTTTGGGGAGTGCATTCCAGAGGGTTGGGGCAGCAAAAGCTCTGTCGCTCCAGGTACGGTATGTGGTCTTGGGGACATCAAGGAGGTTTGCGTCACCAGATCTGAGGGAGCGGGAGGAAACATGACGATTGAGGAGGTCGGAGAGGTAGGGGGGAGCAAGATTGTTTAGTGCCTTGTAGGTGTTTAGTAGTTCTTTGAAGTGCATTCTTTGTTTGACTTGGAGCCAGTGAAGGTCGCGTAGAACTGGTGTAATATTGTCTCTGAAACGGGTACTGGTGAGCAGGCGGGCAGCTGAGTTATGTGGAGATGGTGCGGTGAAGGATACTATTGTAATAGTTGAGACGGGATGTAATGAAAGCATGGATTGGTGTTTCAGCTGCAGAGAATGACAGAGAGGGGCGGTGACGGGTTTAAGTGGTTACGTCTGAATTATGCTTAGTCTAATCGCCTGAACAAAGTGTTGTCTTAAGGGAGTGTAAATCCCTACTCTCCTTCAAAACCGCTTTAAAAGAGCACTTATAGCTGGCTGCAATTCTAAACTGGCCCTTGTAAAAAGTCAAAGCCTCCCCTCCCATATGGTAGGCTACTCCCATATTGCATGATAGAATCATATATTTGTCATTAAATGTTTCTATGAATTGGGTATAAAGGACCTCAATGGAAACAAGATATAGGCTTTCTTGGGTTTAAAATCCTGTTAGCGGACCTTTACAGGTATATTAAACTGTACTTTCCCTGTGCTATTTTTGCAAACTCCTCCTCTTCAATCAATTAATCAATCAATCAATCAATTGACACACTCTTGTCTCTCTTCCAGGACCTGTATTACCAGTCGTACGCGCAGGTCGGAGTGCTGTTCGCCTCCATCGCCAACTTCAACGACTTCTACATCGAGCTGGACGGCAACAACATGGGGGTGGAGTGTCTGAGGCTGCTCAACGAGATCATCGCTGACTTCGATGAGGTGAATCAGCCGTTATAGAGCTCTTACTGTAGATCTCCTATTGTCACTATTACCACATGACACTGTTGTTCGACGAGGTATAAAATAACGATTTGTTGATTTGTTAAAAGGTATTTTATATCGTCGCTGTCGGGTAGAAACCTCTTATCTCCACATTTTGATTTATTGTGTTTTTTGGTAAATTAATGCCCTACGGCCTACGTGATCATGCTACAGCGCAGGCAGCTGTGGCTCAGGAGGTAGAGCAGGTCGTCCAGTGATCTGCGGGTTGGCGGTTTGAATCCCGGCTCCTCCAGTCCACATGTCGAAGCTTTGAGTTCGCAACTTGCTTAGAAAAGCGCTATAAAAATGCAGTGGCAGATCCGCAAGCTCGAAACGCGGTGCGAAGCAACGTGTTTTGAGCTTTTTTGAGCTTGTAGATCTGCTACTTTTGCTATTTTTTCATTTGAATCCTGAAAAGTAACAGTTGTGGACACATGAGGTCTCCAACCGGCAGAGACAATATGTAAATTCCCAATTATTCGATTAATCGAAAATGTAATCGGTAGAATAATCAATAAAACAATAATGTATAGTTGCAGACCTAGAGTCAGCCTTTCCGTTATAGTGCAGTCGATGCAACCAGTAGGCTACCAAGTTCAGGTGTGAATATTATTTTGTATGACAAGTCTTGTTTGCAGACTCTGCTGCGCTACACTTTGTTCTCAGTGGTTGCCAAACACACAGGCCGAGACACATTTTGAGTCGTGGAGACGTTTTTATGGGTCACAAATAAATAACCTGTAACGTGTTTGAAATCATTTAAACTTTTTTTTCCCTTTCAGATCAGCTTGTAGATTTATTTACACTACTTTTATTTCATCCGTTTTTTGAGGGGGTCCCAGAAAGACACCCAAATATCTCTTTTTGGTCTCATGGTGAAAAAATTGGGGACCTCTTAACTACTTTGGTTTTGATTGCAAGGTTGAGAAGATAATGTTGTCAGTGTGATTATGACAAGCAATGCAAACAGTCCTCCTCATTACTGCCAACGTGACTACGTTTCATTCACTGTGACAGTAGCCAGTCCACCGTCTCTTATTGAGACAGATTAGTAGGGAAGCCAAACAGCAGACATCTTAACCATGGAACTCATAACCAGAGATCCGGGACCCAACCACAGCGCACGGATCGTTCATCATCATCACCATGAGCCTTTGATTAGTAAAAACTGATTAACATAATCTTTGTGTAATTAATTACACTTCAATTACTTTGCTGCCTATTTTCCATTTTATTTAAAGTTGAAAGTGACAATTAGTTCCGGCTTGGAGGCAAGCAGTTGTAAATCATCTTCTTTTCGTACAGTCATCGTTAATTGCATGTGATTCATTCGCTACTTTGCTATTCCAGAGATGAACAAACAGCTCCTGTCAATATGAATAATGTGAATTCCCTCCCCTCTTCCTCCCTGGATGTCTAGCTGATGAGTAAAGAGTGCTACACAGACATAGAGAAAATCAAGACCATTGGCAGTACATACATGGCCGCTGTGGGGCTGGTACCTACAACTGCATCCAAGGTACACAATGCAATTAGTATTTACTGCTGTGTGTGTGTGTGTGTGTGTGTGTGCGTGCGTGCGTGCGTGCGTGCGTGCGTGCGTGCGTGCGTGCGTGCGTGCGTGCGTATATATCATTGCTGTCGGGCAGAAACCTTGTGTCTCCATGTGGAAACTGGGAAAAAAAGGAAAAATGTCTTTCTCTGTAAATGAATGCCACACAATGTCACACTAAAGTAGCAAAAAAAAGCAAAAGTGGTTGTTATGATTTTACCTATGATTAGGACTGACATTTATCCGCTTGACCAGTAAATACATTTGTTGATTTACTCTCATCTGTGTAAGCACATGTATACTGATACAGTTGATGCCATGGCCATCTCTGAACCAGATAGGCCGACACCTTTGCACAATACGATACGAGATGCATCTGTTGTTTTCCTACCCATTCTGTTCGTTTACATTTCTCTTATAGTCTGGTCTCATCCAGTACTGTATACATTCTCTAATGTGTTTATTTAACTTTTAGAACTTCATCTTGTCTGCGCGCCCGCGACTCAACTGAACCATCACTCAACCACGCACCCTTTAGTGAGAGGGAGACTCTTAGGGCCTCAGCGAGGGTCAGCTATATCAAAGTCTGTCTATGGGTCTTATAAATAATGTTTGTAACCAATTAAAAGTAACAAGAGTAGTAACAAGAGCTTGTGACTAAAACCAGCTCATTGGCCTTGTGTGGTCAGAGTGTGAGCCCTGACATTTCATGTTGTTTAGTCAAATCAAAGACTATAAAAATGGAACCCCATGCCTCCCTGATTGGCACTCAGCATCAAGGGTTGGTTTTGGGGCAAGTCCCTGCAACGTAGGCTACTAGCGTAGGGGTGGGACGATATGAACATTTCATATCACGATTATTGTGACAAAAGAAATTGCGATTTACAATATTATCGCGACAATCAAAATCCATTATCCTGGGGCGGAACATTTGCCAAAAATTGCAGATCTACAAGCTCACGACGTGTCACAACGCGACGCATTGTGAGCTTGTAGATCAGCAATTTTTTGGCAAAGACATTTGATAGAGAGTGAAAAAAGACTGGATCAAGTACGTATATTACCTTATAATACCTTTTACCAATTATAGAGGGTTTTAGTGGTACCGGATATGCAGCTCGGCAAGGTGAATTGATCCCAGTGCATGGCAGAGGACGATATCACGATAATTAAAATCTCCACGATACGATTATCGTGTGTGTTTTTTATCACGATAAACGATAATATCGCTTATCGTCCCATCCCTATACTAGCGTCATGTCCAGGGGGTGTTCATTGTACGTCACGCCGCCTCACGCTACAGAAACAGGAGATAGGCTCTTGCCACGTGACTTGGCAAGGCCTACTTATTATCGTATTTATTATTGGAAGTTGGAACAGCAGGAAGTTGGAACAACAGGTTCCTGAAAAGTAAGGGTTTGGGACACACAAGGTTTCCACCCGATACTGTAGGTATATTTCTGCACGTGTGTATATGCGTACATGTCTTGAGTCTGTACGCACGTGTGTGTATGCAATACGTACGCATTTACTGTATTTGCATGCCAGCTCGCAAGTGTCTTACCGACAGCATTTCAGAGAAGCTGAAGGATTTAGAACGCTGTCATGTTTCAAACCCTGTGTGAGGGATTACCAGCCGCTGTGGCGTCAGCATATTCCGCA
Organism: Nannobrachium achirus; assembly: GCF_963921795.1. Taxonomy (NCBI): domain Eukaryota; kingdom Metazoa; phylum Chordata; class Actinopteri; order Myctophiformes; family Myctophidae; genus Nannobrachium; species Nannobrachium achirus. Next base: position 32,816,291 of record NC_137810.1, read on the forward strand.
TTCATTAAAGTTTGTTTAAATCCTGCAAGGCTGACAAACAAAAGAGCCCTTTCTGCAACTCACAAACTTATGCAAACTTTATGCAAACATTTGGAGTGTGCCAGAGTTCCGACTTTACTTTGGGGAAAACCCTGGCATGTACAGCGCTGCTATGGCAGTCTTCTGTGATCCATAATCACACACCAGAAGGAATATGCCATTTCGGGCCCGCATACAGTATCTCTCTACCTCGACTTTGTCTTTTTGCTTGTGTGTTTTTACAGTAGGTATGTCTGCTGCGCATGAGGAAAATCCTGGAACGTGAGGACATTAATCTGGTCCTCACTTTAGGAATGAATGTTGTCAGCAGGGGAGAGGGCTCACAAGTATATTGTCACTGTCGGGCAGAAACCTTGTATCTCAAAGTTTCAAATTTGTCATAAAGTAAAGCCCTGCTTCTTTCATACATGACTGCCGCACAAAACTATAGTGAAAATAGAAGATCTACAAGCACACAACACCTTGTGATGCGAGGCGTTGTGTGCTTGTAGATCGTCTATTTTCACTAGTTTAGATAAAAAGAATTTAATGATAAATGCAAAATAAACAGTTTTGGACATACAAGGTTTCCAGCCGACAACAACGACGATAATAATAATAATTGGATGTGCGTGCGTGTGTGTGTGTGTGTGTGTGTGTGTGTGTGTGTGTGTGTGTGTGTGTGCGTGTGCGTGTGCGTGTGCGTGTGCGCGCACGCGTGCGTGCCTATAATTTCTGATTCCTAGGGTAAGAAGTCCATCACCTCACACTTGTGCACCGTGTCAGATTTTGCCATTGAGATGTTTGATGTGCTGGATGCCATCAACTACCAGTCATACAATGACTTTGTCCTGAGAGTGGGTGAGTGAAATCATGTCACACACACACACACACACACACACACACACACACACACACACACACACACACACACACACACACACACACACACACACACACACACACACACACACAAATGCCCTATACTTGATCATACTACAGCGTCACACAAAACAATGCAGCAAGAGTAGCACATTGACATCGCGCCGCAATTGTGCTTGTCCATTCGCAACTTTCGCTATTTTTGAAATTGACCCCTGAAAAGTAACAGTTTTGAGGTTTCCACCTGGCAGAGACGAAAAATACATTATGACTTAATTATGACCTATTAACAGAAAAACTACAAGCTCACATATCCTACATTGGGGTGTACTCACTTTTGTTGCCAGCTGTTTCTTCAGCATTGTCCCATGAAGAGATATAATTAAATATTTGCAGAAATGGAAGGGGTGCACTCACTTATGCGAGATACTTACCGTATATATACAGTAGGTTATTTATATGTAGGATATGTAGTTGCGAGACATCACAGAGGATCCACGACCCCCCCCCCCCCCCCCAAAAAAAAAGAAATGGGTCCCAAGTTCTCCCAACGACCCCTACTGTATAGCTTGGGAACCACTGACCCGAGGCAACCGGACGCTAAGCGGGCGAGCTGTCCGTCAAGGCTCGGCGAGGGTCACTTCGGCGAGGCCGCGGCGGTGGGAAACGCATCACAGAAAGAGCGGCGTTCCTGGAGGAAGCTCGTCACGGCCAGACCTGAAGCCCTGGCGTCCATTGTGTTGGGTATCCTGTGGGGAGCCTGTGTTTAATCACGGCCCGGCACTGATGTACACAATGCCATCCTGTCTGCACACTGCTGGACGGAGTGTGCAGCGCTGGAGGAAAGTGCTCAGGTTGTTGGACCGGAGTAAATATAACAACGCTGCGGCGTGATCGCACTTTGCCTAAAAGCTCAGGTCTGTTTAAAAAGTAGTTCACCCACAAAATGACTTCTTTTTCCTATTGATTACACACGCCATGGAAACTTGAGTTCAATAATATTTTTTTTTGTCCTAAGACAAAAATGTTATTACATAAAATGTACCCCCATTGATTCCGGGGTAAATTTACTATAATCTAATTTTTGTCTTAGGAATGCGTAAGTACAAAGAAATATTATCGAACTCAAGCCTCCACGGCGTGTGTAATCAATAGAAAATAAGTCATTTTGGGGGTGAACTACTCCTTTAACCCGTCAAGATCTGAGGCCCATTCTACAAATGTCTCCTAAATCCCCTCTGAGGTTTTTGATCAGTGGTTCTCAGACCTTTTCATGTCAAGGTCAATATGTAGGCCTATTTGGCCATGGACCCCCATCTCAAAATATGTTGTTCCAGGGACCCCCAGAAGAAATGATTTGAGTTAAAAAAAAGTACGCTTTATATTCAAAGATTTGCACAAATCTTCCTGATTTTTCAAAAGTAGCTCATAGCGTGGCACTCAGTGCCGCACTATATATCTTGTATATCTTGTATATCTGCTATTTTTTAATAGCTAAACGTTTTTAATAGCTAAAGTGACCCAGATGCTTTCCAGGTCTACTGTAAAGGGGTTAACCCATCAAGGCCGACTACACAAATGCCTTCTAAACCAGTGCTCTCAGACTTCTTCATGCCAAGGACCCCCAAATTGACACGTGTTAGCCCCGCGGACCCCCATTTGAAAAGATATGCCACGGACCCCCATAAGAGAACATCTTTACAGCTCTTGCAGTGATTCTCAACCGTTTTAATTTCTAGGACACCCAGTTTTGATATGCAACTTTGACACTATTTTGATCTTCAGGACCCCTCCCAATCTGCACTGTAGTATCGTCAGTGTTAATGTAACGGGTCCATTTGGTTCCATTTGTACACTCTCAGAGTTACATACACATAAGGGCACATTTGGTTTCTAGCGATCAGTTTGTCTGGGTACCCCCTGGAACCCCCTCTAGGACCCCACTTTGAGAACCAGCGTTCTACATCAGTAGATCTCACACTTTCAAGACTTTTCAGCGATGTCAAAAATAGCAGATGTGCAAGCTCGCAGGGCGGCACAAAGTAACTCGCTGTGAGCTTGTATGTCTGCTATTTTTGGAAAGCCAATACAAAAATAACAAATGACACAAATGTTTTAATGCGATAGTGCATCACGTTTATCCATCCATCCATCTTCAACCGCTTATCCGGAATCGGGTCGCGGGGGTAACAGTTCCAACTGAGACCTCCAGATAATGCATTATAATGCACTTACAAGGCTTCATAATACTCGTTATAAATGTTTATATTAATAACAACTTGTAACTTATAATGGTTAATCATTTTCACTCATGTTTTATACTTCTAAAGTATTTTATGACGGTTTTCAAGCTCGCCCCCTGCTGGAAAAGTGGAGTTATATGTCAGAGATAAATAATGTTACGGGCTGGTCACGTGAAGTCTGAGACCCACATTGTCTCTGTGCATAATCCCTTTTTTTCCCTTTTCTTTTTTATATACTTTTTAAAAGATTTACAAATGTAATTCTTACAATAGCAAGGAATGCACGTAAATAGATGAGTTGTAAGGAACATATTTATTTCTTGTTGATTTAATATAGGCTCCACATAGTACTCTTACCCCATAGGCACAATCTGAACAAATAAATGGTCCACAGCAAGTGCAAGACAGAGCAAACATCTCATCTGATCTATAACCCTGTAACTAGCATAAACACTACCTGATGTGTGTGATACCAACTTCCAATTATCTACTTCCTCCTCAAACACAGAAAGAGCTCAATAAAATCACCTGACTTGGCAATAACACCACGTTGGCTGCAGTTCAATCAAACACTCACTTGCTTCCCCTGAGGGCCAAAGCCATGTCAGAAGGTCATCACAGCAGGGACGTGCAGAGAATGTTAGAGCAGTGGTTCTCAACCTTTTCAGGCCGCGACCCTCAAAATAATCATATTTTAACTGGGGACCCCCTACCCTGACGAGCACTAAGAGTTGAGGCATTACATTTTGTATAACAGTTCTATTGTGAAAATTTGCCTCTAATATTTGAGAATTTGTCCAATGTTTAATTTGTCATTTTAGAGGTATTAAAAAGTACTTAAATTGTCCTTAAACAAATAGAAATGTGCAGATACCCTCTATACACTTAAACTTTATGTTGGTCTGTTTAATGTTGAGAGAGAAAACTATTTGGGGACCCCTCTGGGGGTCCCGACCCACAGGTTGAGAACCACTGTGTTAGAGAGGCGGGGGCTGAAATGTCTAAAATGGCATTTTGGTGAAAATATCGAAAATAGCAGGTTGGCCATTTTCGGTGCTTGATTTCTACACAGAGAGGGCAATTCTTTCAACATAAGATGCTGCATTCAAGTTCAGGAGAGTTTGGACAAGGCAATTCTCTTTTATGCCGCCTTCAGGTTAGGGTTGTTCGATATGGCCAAAAAATAAAATCTCGATTATTTTCTCTGAAATCCCGATTTTCGATTTCGATTTCGATTTTTTGTTAAAAGAATAATACATGTTTCAACTATTTTGTTTTCATTAAAAAAATGCAAGGAAATGTTTTTTTTTTCATTTTTTGATTTTTTTTATATAGCCAAATAGCAAAATGCAATAAAACAATAAGGGTATTAATAATAATAACTTTAGTTGCGCAACAATCACATACAGAAGTTAACTTAGCGTCCTTAGTGTTTCATTATCAATAGTGAGTGACAAAACAGCCAAAATAGCTAAGGCCACCCCTGAATTTTGGCTGGCATTTCGCCTACCAAAATGTAATTCCTGGCTACGCCCCTGCCCTGCACCACTCATGCACAGAGATGTTGACTGATCGTAAACGGAGGCGAAGCGCTTCGCTTCCCGACGCAAAATTAACACAGTGACAGGGACAGTAAGAGACTACAGTCAGTAGGTGGGTAACACAGAATTAATAAGCTTCTTTCAAACTACAACAAGAAGTAAGTTTACCAGCTCAGCAGCGTTTTGTTCTGTTTTCTGCTTGAACCATCGCGAGTGAGCGCAGTGCGGTGGTGAACTCTGCTCAGTCTGACGTGCGCTAAACGCGCATCAAAGAAATGACACATCAGAGAGAAAGTAGTATTAATTTGGTGTCGGACCTTGTCGTCCTGCTTTAGGAGGACGGGGCTGTGTACTTTTTGCGCGTGCAAGGCTCCAATGAGTAAGAATTTCCCTAATTAAAGTGAAAATCGATTTTACGATTTCCATTTTTTTAAATCGTCCAAAAGAAAAAAAACGGGTTACGATTAAAAATCGATTAATCGAACAACCCTACTTCAGGTATGGCATGGAAAGAGAGCACTTACATTTCTTTCACCATAGTAACAACTGGATTTATGATCTGGAAAGGGCACTATTTACAGACAGATAAAAGGGCAGGGGCTCAAGCCCCATTTGATGCCTATGTGTGCACGTGCCTGCATCACGGGGCCGGCAGCGCAGCTCCACCGAGCCCGTTCAACCCTAGCGCTGCCGACGCGTGCACAAGCTCTATGACCACCTGTGCCACAGTCGGGACACCCTGCCCCACTGTGTGTCCACCAGCACCACAAGTCATAACTAGCATAAACACTACCCGATGTGTGGCGCCGCCTTACAATTATCTACTCCCTCTCAAACATACAAATCACTTCACTTGGCAAAAACACAGCTTTGGCTGTGATTCATTCACTATATAGTACACTATATTATGCCATCCATCATATGGCTGACTGTAAACCTATAATTTGGCTCATTTTACCCTTTGGCCCGACTTACCCAGCACTCCTCTAACTATGGCTATATAATGTACTATGCATATGGCTTGCTGTTATTGTAGTAACTAGTAACCAATATGATGAAGGATTTGCTTGCTTTTTTCAGATAACAACAATACATTACATTTGCCGCTTGAAGTATTGAAGTTCATTTGGTGTGTTGGTGCACTGCCCCAATACAACTTGAATGACATGAGAGATCTCCATAATAATGCCTACTATAATGTAGGCATTAAGAAATAGCCAGTCCACAAATAAAGTGTGGACTGGCTAAAAAAACATACATTAACCACTTCATGTACTTTGGCTATTTGAAAGTTGCCGTTCTACAAGCTCAGATTGACTGCAAGGACTCTATGTGGTTGTGTTGCTGCTGCAGGTCTCCAGTGGTATAAAGTATTCCAATACTTTTACTTCTACTACATCTTGAATCCAAATATTGTACTTTTACTCCACTACAATTATTTTAAAACTTTGTAGATCTTGATTATTATTACAAAATTAACAACTTCAGCCATGTACACATTTCGGCCATTTGAAAATTTCGTCCATTTGAAAGATCTACAAGCTCACAATGTGTCGCGATGCGACGCATTATGAGCTTTTAGATCTACTATTTTTAAAAGACTACGTTTGAAATACGTTTGAAAACTTGAAATGAGACATTCTGTGTAGGCCTACTTTTACTTTTGGTACTAAATTAATTTTGACACCAATACTTTTGCACTTTTACGCAAGTATTCTTTTTTTATTCCTGACTTTTTGTGCTTCTACATTGCAGTATTGTTACTGAGAGTATTGTTACTGAGAGTATTGTTACTGTGAGTAAAATGTGAGTAAGCATTTCCCCACCGCTGCAGGTATCAACGTGGGCCCAGTGGTGGCGGGGGTGATCGGAGCAAGGAGGCCTCAGTACGACATCTGGGGGAACACAGTGAACGTAGCCAGCAGGATGGACAGCACTGGAGTGCAGGGCAAGATACAGGTATACGCTGACCCCTCACCTGACAAGCACTTGGAATTGTCAGAGTTTAAGGCTTTGTATTTAGTTTTACTCAGTTCCACTTCCACAGATAGATATTGTGAAAATAGCTGATCTGCGAGCTCACGGTGCCTCGCAACGCATTTGCCAAATTGTCATATAATATAAGAAAGAGGCAAACATTTTGAAAATCACGTTGCGAGGCGTTGTGATCTTGTAGGTCAGCAATAACCGTTTTTATAGTTTGTTGATTACTTTTGATGCAGTAATGTTTTCTTTTTATTTCATTTCTGTTTCTCACAGTGTTGAGAACCACTGGTCTATTCTATAGACCGTAGACTCCATGTAGTGGAGTAGAATTATAAAGTATAAAGTATCGAGTAATAAGTAAAGTAAAAGTAGTAGGCCTACCTCAAAATGGTACATACAGCACTTGGGCACATGTACTTTCCTACTTCCCACCGCTGTTCACACGGTACGTTGGTGTCCCTCGTTCCCAGGTGACGGAGGAGGTGCAGCGCATCCTCAGTGACCACTACCACTTTGTGTGCCGTGGCCAGGTCAGTGTCAAGGGCAAAGGTCAAATGCTCACCTACTTCCTGGAGGGCCGGAGACAGGCCAGGAGGTCGCCGTCGGGTCAGAGCCAGCAGCAGCAGCAGCCCAGGACGGCTGCCGAGCGCTGGCCCAGCCACTTTGCCAACCCCGCCAACGTGTGCACCAGGCTGAGCCCCGGCCACCCCGTCACCACCTACGCCTCAGTCAGGACACCCAGCCCCGGCGTGGCCAAAGCCACCGCCTCCACCAGCACCTCCAGATACCTGCCCTCTACGGTGCCCACGGCAGTGGTGTGATTGACACACACACATATATGTACAGTACGTACGCTGACGCACGCACACACGCGCATTATACACTGTCTCCATGGTGACTGCGGAACCCTCAGCGGTGAGAAAGCGGGAGCACAGGTGTGTGTGTGTGTGTGTGCGTGTGTGTGTGTCTCGGTGCTAGAAATAGCGGTCGAGTAGAGACGGTGAGAGGTGGGTACGGGAAAATGAAAAAGGCGAGGGGGGATTAAAGAGGAATTGGTGCGACCATTCTAATTGAACTGCGCCTGTGGAGTGTCGCTTCACCCCAAGGTGGCGGCATTTTTAACGTAGTTGTGTGGGAGCACAGATGAGGCGGACCGATCAGCGGCACCATGGCGTCTGAACTGGTCGTACGACCACTACTCATGGGAGTCTGAGGATGACTTGGCCTCCTTTCGAGGGGGGTTGGTTGTTTGTTTTCACATCACAGGGTGCCACTGACATCAGCATTTATTTATTTTTTGCCATGATGATCTGTAACCAATCAAAAACCAAGGATGTGTCCAAGATTTCAGTTTAGAAACCCCTCCAGGGCTGGGCAGTATGTCAATATTATATCGATATCGTGATATGAGACTAGACATGGTCTGGGATTTTGGAAAAGGTAATATTGTGATGTGACATAAGTGTCTTCTTTTCCTGGTCTTTTAATCACTTAAGCCCCTTGCTTTCTAAGATTCTCACATGTTAAACGTTAAATTGCGTAAAATAGACAAACTGCAAGTAGTTCTGCTACTTTCGAACATTTTTGACCCATTTAAAAAGCAATTGATAGTAAGGTCACCATATCGATATTGAGGTAGGCTATTTGGTCAACAATGTTCTAATGGCCCAGCCCTACCCCTCCCTCCCTCCCTCCTCTAGGACAGTGGTTCTCAACGTGGATTCCAGGGATTCTGTGGGTTCCTTTAGAGGGGCCCAAATTGACCCATAGAGGTCAGTAACTCTGACATTATACAAATGGAACCAAATGGACCCTAACGGGTCCACAGAGTTAAGGGGAGACCTTGAATCTTTTGAGAAACACTGCTCTAGGACTACATTCCATGTCTATGGAGGACACTAAATTGAAACCTCAGTACTCAGTATGAAACCAATGCTGCTGCCTTAGCAGTGTTACAATGCCTTTTGGATCAATATCGATTTATCCGAAATTGGCGGACGGGAATCCGTTGACTCCGATGAGTCATTGTGTATTTAAATCTGACAGACAGCAGAGTGTGTTAACCACTTAAGCCCTATATACATACTGTCGTATGACGAATAGCAAAAAGGTGCTGTTCTTGCTATTTAAAAAAAAAAAACATCACAATTGTTCGAAATGTTTGGATTCTTTTTTCTTTCTTTATTAAAAAAAAATATATATGTTGCCTATAATTACATGCCCAAAACAGGGATGTCAGGTTGAAAGTGGTTCATTGTAAAAAGCGAGGTCGAAATATCAACTTGCCTAGACAACAGGACACTGCCTTTGATCAGCTTTCTCAGCGCCTGCCGCTTCGTGTCAACCCTCAAATAACTGCACGTCCCGGTCTTCTTGACTCCCTGAGCGCATGTCTGCCCGGGCCACTCCCACTCAGTGTCTTTAAGTGCATGACGCCACAGCTGCATTTTTGTCCACGTGTTCTGTCACTGATGCTTGACTTTCCAGACTCTTCCTTGAATCCTAGTCAAAGTGTAGCAATAAAGCCTGAGTTATACTTAGTTGTGCATCGCGTTGCGCACCAAAAATATCGGATGCACAAGCTCACAACGCATCGCCCGTTGCTGCGGCGTGTTAGGGGCAACAACTAAGAATACATCAGGCTTAAAGGCGGTGTGAGTGATGTTTCTTTGTTAAAATAAGTGTTAAATAGCTCATCATTGCTATAAATGTGTTTGTTCAATAGCAGGGTTTCCCTGTCTCTCCAGCTCTTTAATAACCAGTTAAATACATTTTCAGGTTGGGAAACAAATTTCTACTTTTAGTTTCATAGTGTTCCAGTACCAATTGTGTCTGCAATTTCTTTGTTTCCCGGTCAGTTTACTTGTTTATCCTGTATCCTGTATGAATTCTCTCTCCCGATTGCATAAAATTACTATCTCGACCAGAAAAGTTATTTTCTGGTTACCAAAGAGACGGAGAGAATCCTGTTATGGCAAGCAAAGCTAACAATGATTTCCATCGGAATATATAGAGCTTAAAATATATATATTTTAACCCATTTAAAATGGGTACACATTTTTGTGTATCATTATTTTATGCTTTAACTATTGAAAAATAGCAGATATACAAGCTCACAGCACAGCACCGAGTGCCGCGTTGCAAGCTTGTTGATCTGCTATTTTTGAAAAATTGTGAAAATTATAATTTTGACCGGATTCTATGAGTGTCTTTTAATCCTTCTAAGATTTTTTGAAAAACCTGTGTTTCTACCGGTATGTCAGCAATCTGGCTAGCCATCGTCAAAGAAAAGGTCCTTTTCACTTAACTGGAGCTCAGTTAGTCTGTTCTTGAGAGACTACTATGTCAGCGGTTCTCAAACCTTTTCATGTGAAGGACCCCCAAAATGATATTTATTTGGCCACGGACCCCCATCTCAAAATATTTAGTTCCAGGGACCCCCCAGAAGCAACATTTGAGTTACAAACGTTTGCTTTGAAAATACATATATTCAAAGATTTGCACACATTTTCACGACTTTTTCAAAAATAGCAGATCTACAAGCTCGCAGCTGTGAGCTTGTATATCTGCTATTTTTCACAGGTTAAAGCATTCAATAATTCTAGGCCTAAAACATAATACTTACGCCACCTTTAAACGCAAGCCACCCCTGCATGCAGTAGCCTGCTGAAGCCTATGTTTTTGACAAGATAGTTGTATGTAGCCTACAGTATATACTGTGTAGCTCTAGACACACACTTATATCTATATCTCTGTGCAGCTGAAGCATGACCTACAACATTTATTTGGTGTGTTTGTGTGAGTGTGGTTCCCTCTTTATGACACTGTAAATGAAACCTTTTCTGCCTGCTTCTTTATCAAGAAATATTTTCTATGGTTGAAATATTCTGTTTATATAACTTCTATTTTTATGAAACCCTTTATGGAAAGCTGCTTTGGTGAAAGGACGGGAGTGGAGTACTATGCTGTTTAACGAGAAACGCCCAAACCTCTGTGTTGGATTTATTCATGTAAAATACAAAATGTATTTTTATTTCATGTCGACCATACCATGTTATTAACATAGCCATTACTCACCTGTAGCATGTTCTTCGGTTGCTAGCCATACATGAAGTGGTACAAACACTAACAGTCAACAATCTTACGTCATTTCACGTAATTCTTTTCCCCCCATTAGATTAATTTCCCCCATGACTCATGAGTACATCCACACAGAATTGTGAATTTCACACAGTGACATTAAAGGCCCTTACATGCAGAGTCGGATGCAATGTTTTATCTGTTAAATATAAGGTCCATTACAAATTACATTTATTATTATTAACTGTGTTTGAAAAAGATTATGCACCTTTGCAGCCACTTTCGGAGCAGGTGTGCAATAGTTCATATGGAAGCAGAGGTGGGGAGAATTGAGTTTATATGCTACAGTAGTTCAGTCAGGTAACTCATGATATATTGAACAATGTTTATTATTATTAATGAGTATACGAGTGTGTATGTCACATTTAATTTGGCGTTTGGGTCTGCTACATTTTCTCCCTGCTCAGCAGCAGCACAGAAGAAGAACATCGTTAACCATTAGGAGCAGGGAGATATAAATATATAAACACCCCCCCCCATGGGGAACAGAATTAGCAGAGCCTATTGGTGGTGCTGGGTAAATTGTGCTTATACGAGTTTTAAGCGCACAATACTTTTTATGTTTACTGTAGCATGTTTGTAAAGAAAGAATTATACTTTTACACCTTTAGATTTGGGCCAAAATAAAAGTAAAAGTAATATAAATTTGTTTGGCTACTCTACACACCTTTGTAGAGGACAGTGTGTTTTTTAGTCGTCCATTTTTGTCATGTCGTAACTAAAGGTATTCTAGAAGCTTACCACGCTAGAAGCATAAGTTAACTGAAAAACGCCTAAGCTCTGTGGAAAGTAAACACAACCGTCTGCTCATGGATTACTGCAAAAGGCAAATTAAGGGGGGGCATATGTTTTGGCCTGGAATTGCCCTTTAAAGGACGACTATCTTCATGTGATTGGTCCTCACTAATGCTCATGATGAAATGGTGCAATTTTGTCTACTCCCTCTGTGTCTCATAGGATGGTTGTGGACAGTTCAGAAATGAGTTCACTGGTAGGCAGGCCTACCAGTGACATCATCATTAGGCACTGACAGTTTTTTTTCCCAAACTAAATTCCAAACTTTGTATTTGTATTTAGTAACGCAAGAACAATGTCTTCTATTATAGCATGCTCACTTTCCAGGAATATAAAGCATTCCGTTTCTGTTAGCTTGAATTCCCCAGTGGGGAATCCAAGCTAATAAAAACGGCATGCTTTCAATTCCTGGAAAGTGAGCATGCTATCCCCAGTGATTGGGCACTGGTAGGGTTTCTGAACTGTCCACTACCCTCATGGGACACAGGAGTGAGTAGACAGAAATGGTACCATCTCACAATAAGCATCAGTGAGGACCAATAATTATATGAAGATGAGGTTGAAAATGGGACGAGGTAGCCCTTCAACTTAACTTTGTTTCGATCAATCTATAGTTCCTGTGTGTGATTTAAAGGGCATCGGCCCTCTTGAATGTAAAGTGCTTTTTTTAGACCTGCGACTTCTCTATGAGCCTGGCGAGCTGGCCGGTGGCATTCTTTTTGAATTGTTTTCAGGATAGATGGAAGCCATCTCTGAACCCCCCCCCCCCCCCCCCCTCCCCCCATCAGTCCGGACAACAGGTAGCTGGTTGTTCAAACGTGCCAACCTATTTTCATAAACATATCAAACCTTAGTGTTTAGCTGTAACCCCGGCTGCGACGCGTGGCTGCAGTCATCGTTGATTTTGTCGTTTGACAAATAGTGAAAATCGTTGCTGTCGGGCGGAAACCTAGTTCTCAACTCCATATTTTAAACTATTTTCTTTTTTTTTCGTTTTCTCGTAAATGAATGCCCTACTTGATCATATTACAGTGTCACACACAAAAGTAGCAGATATACAATTGAGCTGGTAGATCTGTTACTTTTGAATTTGAAATCCCGAAAACTAACAGTTTTTGATTTTGGACATTATGAGGTTTCCACCCGACAGAGACAAAATAACTGACCTACAAGCTCACAAGGCATCGTGAGCTTGTAGATCTGCTATATATGCTATTTTTTGAAAATTCTGAAAAACGTTTGGAAAAGTTTGGAAAACTTTTGACATTTCTCGCCTGTAATGGCAAATGCCTGTATTTTTATTGTTGAAGCTGTTGACATGCATTCACGTTTTGGAATTCAAATGGTGGCAAATGTCACTTTTGGAATGGTTTGTTTGAGTGTACAGTATTGAAATGATGTTGAGATGACTATTATGACATCTATTGTAGCTTCTGGTCCGGATGTACAGTATATTTTCGGTTTTTAAGAGGTCAAATTGAGGATTTTTATACCCTTGCTGGTAATGGTGGACCGAAAAGGGGTTAAGTACAATATTTTTCCTGTGAATTAGATATTTTCATACTGTACAATACGGGTTTGAATTGTTACATGTAAGTATTACTAACTATTCCTGTACACCGTAAAATCCTTTTTTCAAAGATATATTAAAAATGATTAGATAATTGTTGACTTTTGTTTTGTTGAAGATGCATTTATTGAGATGTTTTATGTGAATGTAATTTCGTTTATTATACCAAATTATCAGATGTACATTTTATTAAGACGCTATTTTCTACTAAGTGTTTACACCGCTATGACACTGATATGTACCACGATTACAAAATAAAAGCCAACAGAGACTCGCGTGTGTGTGTGTGTGTGCGTGTGTGCGTGCGTGCGTGCGTGCGTGCGTGTGTGCGTGCTCTCACACGCATGCATGAGTGTTTGATCCATTGACCATAGAAGAACATGGCTTGAACATATTGTCACTGTTGGGCAGAAACCTTGTATCTCCAAGTTTCAAATTTGTACCTTTTTTCATAAAGTAAAGCTCTGCTTCATCCTACAAGACTGTCGCAGGAAACTAGTGAAACTAGACGATCTACAAGTACACAACGCCTCGCACGGCACACGAGGCGTTGTGTGCTTCTAGATCATCTATTTTCACTATTTTAAATCATTTTTAAAATGATAAATACAAAATGAACGGTCTTGGACATACAAGGTTTCCACCTGACAACAGCAACCATATGATTATGTTTATTAAAGGATCCCCATTAGAGACACATGAATGAGCCCCCTAGTCTCCCTGGGGTCCTGCATAACGCAAATGCAATACAGATGTACATGAAATACAAATTAGAATTAAAATAATTAATAAAAGTGAAAATGAATACAAAAACAACACACACAAAATCAAATCCAACAGTCCAGTAGTCAAATTAAACAAAATACACAAACAACAGTTACATAGTTATGTTACTTGGCAAGATATCTCTTGATATGTTTTTTGAAAGTTATTTTGTTGTTTGTAGATGAGATGTTTTTCAGCAGAGCATTCCAGAGCTCTATTGACCTATATATACACCAGTAAGTTTGATATACAGTTCAGTACTTGCGCGCATGGGTGCACACACTGTACACACAAAAACACAGATGGGTTGCGGGGGCAGGGGCCTCACAAGGGGGGAAAAAGTGGGACTGAGTTACCAGGGCCCAAGGTGGAGGGGCCCTAGTAATTTTAGCTATTGAAAAATAGCAGATCTACAAGCTCACAGGGCGGCACCGAGTGCCGCGCTGCAAGCTTGTAGATCTACCGAGTGCCGCGCTGCAAGCTTGTAGAAAAGTCATGAGTATGTGTAACTCAAATTTTGCTTCTGGGGCGTCCCTGGAACAAAGTATTTTGAGATGGGGGTCCGTGGCCAAATACATGTCATCTTAGGGGTCCTTGAAAAGGTTTGAGCACCACTGACATGGAAACATGTTTTTCAAAAATAGCAGATCTACAAGCTCGCAGAGTGCCGCGCTGTGAGCTCGTATATCTGCTATTTTTCAATAGTTAAATTCATGGGGGGCCCACAGTGAATCTTTGTACCCAGGGCCCAGAATTTGTTGTGACGCCCCTGTGCGGGGGGAACGAAAGCAGGTCAAGTTAGTTCACACGGAGAGTTCAGCAAACTCGGCCATAAAGTTATGTAATGGCGTGGAATAACAGAGCGGCTAACGTAAGAGGCTTGTAACAACATTGGGTCAATTTCAGCCAGAGTCCAGTGTTGTTGTTCAAAGAGGGCTTCACAGGCTGACGTACACACTGCAAACTGGAACAGGAAGGGGAGACGTGACATCATCATGACGCGAGAAAACAAATGAATCCTATTAAGTGCTTCACAAACAAAAAGGGCTAAATTCAAAAGAACAAAATAAGTTATGCTTGTTTGTTGGACTTCGTAGATGAGATGAGTCATCCTACCGCCTACAGCAGCGGTTTACAGTTTACAGTTTAGGCTTTTAATCCAAAGCGACTTACAATAAGCAGGTACAGTAATACATCACTAGAATAAGAAAGATAATATGTCAGTATATCAACAACAATATAACAATGCATAGGAATATTAATCTAGAAAAACAATAACATAGGTAGACCGTGCACCTGATCAGTAAAGAAAACGATTCTAAAACCTATAAAATGCTAACTAGCTTCATGTTGTCAATGAGTGTTTCAGTAGTGCTATGGGTTTAGGTGGAGTCTGAAGAGGTGAGTCTTCAGTCCACGGCGGAAGCTAGGGAGTGAGTCTGTAGTTCTAAGTGCGACAGGGAGTTTATTCCACAGTTTGGGGGCCAGGAGAGCAAATTGTCTAGGACGAGTGGATTTTTGTCCTGGGGTTTTTAGCGAGGGTTCTGTCAGCATCCCTGTGTTGGCTGATCTGAGCGAACGGGTGGGGTTGTAGGGGTTGATCAGGTTTTTGGAGGTATGGAGGAGCCGTACCTTTGGCTGCTTTGAAGGTCAGCATCAGTGTTTTGTATTCAGTGCGGGCCACAACCGGGAGCCAGTGGAGGGAGCGGAGAAGGATTTTGGCTGGTTGAAGACCTTTTTTTCATTTCACGGACACAGTCCTCTATTTGATATCTCGGGGACCCCGCTGTACACTGTCAAATACTCAGTGTTCATTTAGTTGAGCTTAGTTGTTTGTAAGGTTGTGGCGTCTTTATTATGTTTGTGACGTAGTGGAGCTTCGGAGCGTAGGTTTTTCACACTAGAGGTTCGGTCCGCTATATATGCGGCCCTCGCATCTAGAGGCCTCACACACGGCGTGCACGTGCGTGCGCAGATTGACTGGTCGCCGTGGCAACGTAAACGTGGCCGTGCCCCGTCGCGGCCAAGACGTCACGGTTCCTAGTACTTTTGGTAAATGATGGCCGCGCGAGGCCCTTCCTTGTTTACAGGCCCCACACTCATCTCCTCTGTAAGTGGCCCTGTGATTCATTCAGACACGCACGCACGCGCGCGCGCGCACGCACACACACACACACACACACACACACACACACACACACACACACACACACACACACACACACACACACACACACACACACACACACACCCACAATCACTTTGCAATCAGTGCAAAGTGTACGACACAATCCAAGCTCGCCTCTATTCCCTGTTGATCACCCCTGTGCGCTTTGTGGCGGCAGGGCGGGGATGGGAGGTGGAGGGGTGGGGTGTGTGTGTGTGTGTGTGTGTGTGTGGGGGGGGGGGGGGGGGGGTGTTCACCACCTGCCGAGCCCGCGGAGCGGATGTGATCAAACAGGCCGGTAAACAACCAAAGCGCAGGAGTGCCAGAATAAACACTTACGCGCTCAGGAGATAAGCGGCCGGAAACAGGGGGGTGGTGGTGGTGGTTGGTGGTGGTGGTGGGGACACTTTCAGGCCTCATTTATTGCGGGTGGGGGGGGGGGGGGATTGTCAACAAGCCTGATTCAGAGACAGTAAGCGATAGAGGTGATTGCGCGGGGAGGGGGTTTTAAATTGGGGGCAGTGATATAGCTGAACATAGGGATGGGACGATATGTGATATTATCGTTTATCGTGATAAAAAACACTCGTATTGTGGAGATTTCATTTATCGTGATATCGTCCTCCATCATGCACTGGGATCAATTCACCTTTTATTTGCCGAGCTGCATATCCGGTACCACTTAAACCCTCTAGAATTGGTAAAAGGTACTTAATAATATACTTACTTGATACAGTTTTTTCGCTCTCTAACATATCTCTTTGCCAAAAAATTGCCAATCTACAAGCTCGTACTTGATACATTTTTTTTTCACTCTCTAACAAATCTATTTGCCAAAAAATAGCCTATCTACAAGCTCACAACGCGTCGCAACGCGATGCGTTGTGAGCTTGTAGATCTGCTATTTTTTGGCAAATGTTCTGCCCCAGGATAATGGATTTTGATTATCGCGATAATATCGTAAATCGCGATTTCTTTTGTCACAATAATCGTGATATGACATTTTCATATCGTCCCATCCCTAGCTGAACAGGACACAGTGTGAAGCGGGTTAATGATATATTTACTACGCTACCCCCCCTCCCCTCTACACTGTACCCCCCGCCCCGCTCCTGTGTCATAACATCCCTTTACTGTAAATGTTGCAGGAGCCTGGACACTGGAGCGTGGGAGGAACAACACAGTGTTGCCCAAGACTGTGTGTGTGTACATGAACATGTTTATGACCCTAGCTGCGTGCGTGCGTGTGCGTGCGTGTGCGTGCGTGTGTGCGTGTGTGTGTGCGTGCGTGCGTGCGTGCGTGCTCTTAGGGCTGTCACGATTATGACATTTTACATGACGATTAATTGTCACTCAAATAACTACAATTGACAATTTAATTGTGTTTTTGTCGTTGACAATTACATTTCTGTTTGGCTTTTAGGCTTTGAAGTTGCACATGGCAATTATGACACATATACAAATAAATTACTGACATATTTAACAGCTTTATACTTAAAAAAGAACATTGATAGTGGAAATCGCCAATCTACAAGCTCGCAACGCCTTGCATTGCGATGCATTGTGAGCTTGTAGATCTGCTATTTCCACAACTTTTTTTTTAGTGTTTGAAACTATAATATAACATTTTTCAACATGGAAACGATTATGACGATTATGCAAAATAATTGCGATTACCTCAAATAATTGCAATTAGACGATTATGTAATAATTGTGACAGCCCTACGTGTTCTTGTATTACTATACCTGTGAGTGAGGGCCAAATGTCCCCAAATGTACTTTAACTGTTTGACGTTTTATTGTTAAAACATAGATTATAGAGTTAGGGGGTTAGTGTCAGAATTAGTAATTTACACGTTTATTTGCTTATGGTTATAGAGTTGAGCCCAAATGTATACTTAGTTGCACGCGTGTTGTACACCAAAAATAGCAGATAGCATCACATCATAGCGCGTCATTGGCAATACACTAAAAGATGTTAATGATGATATAACTGTCAGGACTCTCAAAACCAGGACCGTAAGGTGGAAATCAAGCACAGGAAACAGGGATTCTGACCACCGTGGCCTGCGAACGCTTTCCAGATCTCCAAGTGGGCCCTGATCGAGAAAAGGCTGGAAACCGCTGTTTTACAGTTCTACTTGCAACACTGCAGGTCTACCTCCTACACCCATTATGAACTTACTGTAGGCCTATACAGACAGATAACACCTCTGCCTAAATTATGGATTTAGATTTGATTCCATGAAGGACTATATAATGTCACTGCCGGGCAGAAACCTCTTATCACTAAGTTTCAAATGTGTAAAAGTAAAGCCCTGCTTCATCATACAAGACTGTCACACAAAACTAGTGAAAATAGCAAATCTGCAAGCACACAACACCTCGTGGTGCGAGGCATTGTGTGCTTGTAGATCAGCTATTTTCACAACTTTGAATCAATTTTAAAATGATACATACAAAACGAACTCCAAGTGGTCCCAGAAAACTGCTGCTTTACAGTTCTACCTGCTACACCCACACTTACAGTGAGCAATGGGAATTAATCATTCCATTCCATTCACAGGAATCATCTCCACACACAGAGAATAGATACAGTATTGGACACATGTCACGACATACAGTAAGACAGTCATGCTGTCAGACACTCAGCACTCGTCAGCAGTACGACCGCAATTATCAGCCCAAGGCTTTTCCCTGTCGATCAGAACGCTCACGCGGGGATTTAACACTTCCTGCCACAGTTACGCACTTCCAGTTCACTCAGCTGAAACATGTCCCTGCATGGAACCTTCATTTCACAACTGCGAGGCGTCTTCCAACTCGAGGGCAATTCCCTTACCCTCTGATTCGCAACCATAACACAAACTTGTCAAATCAGTACAAAAGAAAACATCCTCCGACAACATTTGTATTTGTCTTCCTCAATTCAGAACCTTCCCGAGGTTATTCACCCCAAGGAATGGTATGTACTTGAACTTTAGATTTATGTAAGAAGCTCTAGTGACCCTTGCTGACCTGTTGTTCCTCCTATCATCAGGCTCTTGACATCCAAGCAAACAGACTGTAGTACGGAGGCAAGTTGAAAACACTCTGATATGTGGGCTGTCTGTCATAATAACTTTCATGGGAAGGTCAGATTGTTGTGACCGGAGATAAGCAGGTGCACTGATTGTGAAACAACTGTTGTAAACACAGATGGAGGGGGATACCCCAGCGCTTTTGTGAGGGATCGCCGTGTGTAGATCTGGAGATGCACATTGCATCTACCCATGATGAGTGCAGCTAGCTGACAAACATGCTTAGCAGTCTCTGTTGTAGTTTGATGTTTAGATTTAACCACATGAAACTATCGCCCCTATTCTGAGGCTGAGGGCCAACATTCAGAGAATATAGCTACAAAGATTATTATTGCGCATTGTATAATGGCTATAATAATAATAATAATAATAATAAGGATAACAATAGTTATACCCTTAGTTCAATGTAAAAGAACAAAATAATACAAATGTACCTCCATTCTAGGATGGGGGTGCTCTCCATTTCGACATGTCTCCATTCCGACATTGACTTCTTATTGTCGGAGTGGCAACACTTCCATAGAGGTTAGGGTTAGCCGGGATAGGGTTAGATGTGGAAAGGAGACATGTCGGAATGGAGACGTGTAACATTCTAGGATAGTGCACTCCTGCTGTTCAATGAGGAAGAGGGAAAAACATGCGAGAGATATACTGTAAATCAGCACATCCTCTGCATCCTCTACTCCTCTACTTTTTACCATGATAGTACTGTAGATAGATAGATATACATACAGTAGACCCACACTGACTGTAGACAGATAACACCTTGGCCTAAATTATGGATTTAGATTAGATTCCATGGGGGACTATAATTATGTACGTATATCGTCACTGTCGGGCAGAAATCTCCACGTTTCAAATATGTACGTTTTTTTTGGCATACAAGACACAAAACTAGTGAGAATAGCAGCTAGTGTCACTACTTTGAATTTTTAAAATGATAAATACAAAACGGTTTTGGACATACAAGGTCTCCATCCGACAACAACGATATGTTCCGTCCATTTTTCCTGCCCAACTGTGTGTGTACTGTAGGCCTAACCCACTTTCTGATTGTCTTGTCAGTATGCCAATAGCGAATGTTTGTTATCAGTGTTCAGGCCAGAGTGTCCCAGAGTGGGGGAATGCGAACACAAAAACATTGCAACACCAAGACACACCTCCCATCAATGTGATTTCAGAAATATATATTATACAATCATTCATAACACTCTACTCTAGTGTGTTTGTGTGCGTGCGTGCGTGCGTGCGTGTGTGCGTGCGTGGTAGGAATGGATGGGTTGTTACTGTAACAATGCAGTTGAATGGAAAACTCCACTCAGTGGCACAGGGACATTTGGCAAACGCAACCAACTCAGTTCCGTCAATCCATTCACAGGTTTCCAATCAACGTTGCCAAGTGCACTGCTCTGGCTCTGACTTCCTCCCTGCCGTGAAACACACACAGATGCACACAAACGCACGCACACGCGCACACCCACAGAGGAGGAAACCAAACACAATAGATGCTTGCGCATGGGAGCCTGGATTTCCTGGGTTTCCCACACACAAGTGCACACTCACAAACATGCACAATTGCACTGACACACGCATGCACAGTCGCACGCACACACACACACACACACACACACACACACACACACACACACACACACACACACACACACACAACACACAACACACACAAACACGCGCGCACACACGTGCGAGCCATCATACTCACATACATACATGTTAGGTTCCAACAAACGTCCACAACTGAGATGTCAAAGAGGAACTGAAAGTGGGCAACAGTTTATAAGGCTCCTTTACCGTGAACGACCCCAGCTCCATTTCATTGTTTTTCACTCAGCGCTGCCTCTTTAATAGGCCCTGACATGGCTTACCTGATTAAGGAAATCTTGTGAGGAGGAGGGTGGAATAAAAAAAGATAACTTTTCCTGGGGGATTAGATTCACCATGCCTGCCCACATCACATTCCTACCCACTGAATCTCAGCCCCGGGGAGAGGGACGCTAATTGGCCGTTACGCCACTATTGTGCACAGAGGGGGCTTGGTGGACGAAACATTAGACTAGACCAGAGTAGACACACAGAGGTACTGCACCACTCTGGTGCGCAGCTGCGACCTGAAACATGAGACAGGTGAGATGTGCGTCCCAGTAAATGCTAAATGGGGCGTTTATATATCATAGCGCCTTTATCCAAGGCGCTTTACCATGATTGTGCATTACATTCATCCATTCACGCATGCACATTCATGCACCGATGGCAGAGGAAACCATGCAAGGCACCAACCTGCTCATCGGGAGCAATTACGGGATTCAGCGTCTTGCTCAAGGACACTTCGACATCAACTCATGGAGGAGCCCGGGATCGAACTGAGAACCTTCCGTTTCCCAAGCAGCCGCTCTACCCCTAAGCCACTACCGCCCCGCAGTACAGCGCAGGCCGGTACGTATACCGCCCAACCCGCGGCTGAGGCCCAGACTGGCTCAGTGGTCCGTTCCCGATCCTCAAATCCCAGGCGCCGGCTTCAGTTAAATGAAAGAATTCAGCCTTTAGCCAACCTAAACCCCAAAGTAATGGTCTTATTAGATTACTTGATTTGATTTAAACTCGCCCTGAATGAACCCCTCCGCAGGGGATGAGAAGAATGGGGAGGCACATATAGGCCCTACTGAGCCTCTGGCCGTAAGCCCATATACCGGTAGTATTGTATAGACCCATCCAGGCAGGTGTGCATTCTTACCGTGGGCGTGATTTTCAAACAAGCCTGTTTTTCTGAGCTCCCCCTTGTCCTTACATACCCTCCTCGTGTCCTCCAAGGGGCAAGGGGTTCAGAGGTCCATAAATATTGATATGGTTAGTGCAGTGGAGCGGAGCACGTCTGTGCATTATGGACATTTTGTGTGTACATAGGGGCAGCTTGGGGGACAACAAGTATTTTTTTTTTTGCCAGTGCTCTTGTCAAAGGTAAACATTCCTTGGGATGTTCAATGCCAACTGCCGTTTGATCTTCATCACATGACACGTGAAAGAGGCTGAGAAGCCCTTATCGCCCTCCCACCCAACCATACACAGCCTGGAATGATAGGGGGGCCTTGTAGGGGTCGACCCTCCCAGGCCCTGACAAGTCTTGCTGTGTGCATGTGTTTTTGTGGTCTGGCCATGACCTGAGATAACTCCTTTGTGTTTGGCTTGCCTCTTCTCCCCCTTTTCCCCCTGGAAAGTGGAAACGGACAGCGAAGAAAGCTCAGAGCCACTCACAGCTGGGACATATCCACATACCTTAACCCTATCCATGGCCCTGGTGCATACTGTATGCATACTGTCTCCCCCACTAACTACATGGTCGGTCCCGTGGTGTATGGCTGCCCCCCCTGGCCTGCTCCCCTCACAGCTGGCCATATCGGGCAAGCGTGGGGGCATTGGGATAAGATGGCCAAGGAAACAAAACAATTCTTTGTTTAAGCTAGTTTTAGTTTACTTTTTTGTACACTGTCTTGCCTTCATCTGCTCCTCCAACTCTTGGGTCTGTACAGTAGGTACATTAGTGTTCTCCTTTTGATTTATGACTATATAATACACACACGCACACACGCGCACGCACACACGCACGCGCGCACGCACGCACGCACGCACACACACACACACACACACACACACACACACACACACACACACACACACACACACACACACCCTGGGAGCCGTCTACAAAGCTTAGAAATACAGGCCACATCCCCCTCACATTTCAGGACCATGTGGCCGATGGGACCATCTCTGGTCACAGGGATTGCCTTCATCCTATACTACAACTAATGGTTTCATATTTTATTGTTATTATTATCCCATCCCATCCCAACTACTAATTGAAGCCGAGGCCGATGGGCCCCGAATCTTATGAAAGAGGTCTCACAGCACATGGTTGGTTCTACAGACTCCAACTTTCGCACATGGATATCTCAGATATTTGCCTACGTTCTTAGCTACTGCCGTTACTTTACTTATATGATGTACAGATGTACAAAACAACATTTTTCAGTAGAACCGCCGATCCAACCAATATGCCCATAAAAGGGGACAAGGACTTAGAGATACAGATATCTCCATATATGGGCACATATCGGTTTTACATCACACTGACATCACACTGACATGCATGGACTTGGTCCTACTGATGCCGTCAGTGTTCACCATATACATGGATCTCCACATATGGGTATCAGGGATCTCCATAAATGGGTATAAAAGGGACATGGACAGAATTAATTTGCAAGTGTGACTATTGATGACATCAGACATATTATGGGCATAAAGGGGATTGTATGATGTCAGACGTCATAGATGTTTCACATAATTGGCGGTTTATGATCTAATCTACTATACAGGGGCGGCTGTAGCTCAGGAGGTAGAGTGGGTTGGCCAATGCTCCATGGGTAGGCGGTTCAAATCCCAGCTTCTCCTGTCTACATGTCGAAGTGTCCTTGGGCAAGACACTGAACCCCAAGTTGCTCACCGGTGGAAACCATGCAAGGCACCAATACCAATGCCTTGCATGGTTTCCACCGCCACCGGTGTATGAATGTGTGTGTGAATGGGTGAATGTAATGCACATTGTAAAGCGCTATATAAATGCACCATTTACCATTTACCATTTATCATATGAACATCACAAGCACAATGAGCTTGTGATGTTCGTGAACACAGCTTCAAGACTACATGTTGATTACAGACACACGCTGAGCAATACCTTGTTTCTATGTCCCAAATGCTCACATTGCTGTGCCTTTGTATGGAAAGAGGAGAGAAAGGGTTTCTGCTGCAACTCCGGGAAGATTGACCTTACATACGAGTCAGCTGACTCATGGGCACAAAAGGGACGCAGTCAGAGGCACAGACAGATACAGAGATCTCCATAAAGGGGCATAAAGGGACACAGACAGACAGATAGGCTACAGAGATCTCCATATACAGGCATAAAAGGGACACAGACAGACATCGTTCCCAAGTAGGCCGGTCCCAGACTTTTCTTTTGGGGGCCATATCAAATCGACCGGCTTCATCGGGAATCGATTCCTTTCATTTTGCAAAGAGATACGTTATATAGTTTAATTTATATATATAAATGTATTCGTGAATAAATGTTCTCCATTGACTTTAATTCCCAAATTAAACTTTTCCCAAATATGGAGATGACTGACATTAGGGGTGTAACGATATAGTAACTGCATCGAAATATCGTTTTTAACTTAAAAAATCGAAGTATATCGAAATGAAAACAGCTAAAATCGAATCGCATCGTTTTATTTTGTATCGTATCGAATCGTCAGTGCAAAGAATCGATTGTATCCATACTACCTACTTGTGCATTGTATCTAGCATTTTTAAGAAGAAAAAATAAAAAGGAGGGGTTTAATTAGTTTTCCTTTCCATATAGCTACACTGGTCTATGGATAAATGTGTGTAATCTCTGGGTTCATGTCAAGGTGCAAGTTTGTCAATATACAATGTCCATGTATTTGGCAGATATTTACTGTGTTTACTTATTTATATCCATAATAATACATGTTTCCCTTAAAAACCTGCATTATCCACACCTTTCACACAGATTTAATGTCTTTGCTAAATAGTTACTATATCGATTTTAAATCATTGAATCGAATCGTATCGTATCGCCATGAATTAACCAATATCGTCCATGTATCGTATCGTCAACCATGTATCGTGATGTGTATCGAATCGCTATTAAAATGTATCGTTACACCCCTAACTGACATGCATCATAGATTTCTGACATCATAGACCAAATGAGACTGACACAGTATATGTCCATATATGGATATTCCAAGATATGACTTCATGACATCAAGGATCTCCATCCATCCTTGGGATAATAAAGGTATCTATCTATCTATCTATCTATCTATATATGGGCATAAAAGGAACAAGGACTGACACAGAGATCTATATGGCCATTCATGTATTAGTGAATTCAGTTTCCCCATTGACTTGAATGGGGAAAATTGTAATGGTCAGATGAAATTCATTTGCAAGTGTGACTCGCGCAGGGCAGGTCAGCCAGAGTCCAGACTATAGTACTTGTCTATTTTGCCTCATGATCTGATGTAACCCTTCACCCAATCAGACATCTTGATACCTTGACATTGAGATGTCACCCTTTTCCCCCTCTCTGATTGGCTCATTAGTGTCAATGGCAACCACACTTGCAATTTCCAATTGCATTATTATTATTATTAATATCTGCTGTGTAGTGCTGTTATGGTGAACATATGAAAGGACTTCCACATAGGAGAGCAACACAAACATCTTCAACTGGAAAACTGTGGTAATAGAGTATTACTAATAATATTGCTATTGCATAAGAGCACAGACTCACTTTGAAATGTAATCATATGGATTCTCATTGCTCCATCTTTGCTTCTAAAGCATATATCATCAGCTGATAGAATAGTCTTAGCAATGTAATCTGATTTAATTCACCCTAAATTGAATCCAAAGGCAGTAGGCACCATGCAGGCCTGAATAATTCACTGAAGTCACGTAACTGGTTACTTACTATTGGCCTTTTTGTAGCTCGTGGCCTTGATAAATACAAATCACATGAGAATGACCGTTAACAATAGCTGACAGATGAGATGACGCAATGCCGTCAAGCAATTGCATGAAGCCAATTACTTGAAGGCACACTAGCGGTAGAACGGTAGAAGACGGACACGGGCAAAGTTCCGGCCTGGGACTGAATCACCCAATTTAGGTTATTGTTGCATCAGACATAAGGCCCATTCCCACTGGGCCAGATAAAAGATATCTGGAGATATTTCTCCAGATATTTTTCCATGCAAAGTGGATGGTAGATACAGATAAAAAAAAAGTCTACCACAGATATTTGCCACAGATACTTTTATCTGTGGCAAATATTTTTTTTATCTGTATCTACCATCCACTTTGCATGGAAAAATATCTGGAGAAATATCTCCAGATATCTGTTATCTGGCCCAGTGGGAATGGGCCTTAAAACGTGTTTTTTGAGCACGTGCAGAATCGTATACCTTATTATACCATACATATTGCTACCATAGCGTTGATTATGTCTTGTTTATTATTGTATCTTTAAAAGAATGTCTTAATTAATAACATATAGGTTACATACTTAGACCATGACCACAATGGAAACAACCCCCTATAGGGCTTTTTATGTTATCCTTTTAACAATCTCCGTAAACTGTGCAACCTGCAAACTGTAATAGTCTATTCAATCAATCAATCAATCAATCAATCAATCAATCAATCAATCAATCAATCAATCAGTCATCTGTGACTGACTTCATTCATAGGCTACTGAAGTCTGTTTATATAGGCTACTTCTTTCTGTAGTAGAACTGGACAGTGAGGGCATCATTGAGTGACAATTAATTCATCCAAACCTTTTCCAAAGGCATATTTGCCACAGTAGATGCGACTGCATGGGCTGAGGGGCGTGTGTATCGCAGTGTCACTGCAGAGCCCATGCAGAGCTCAAGCTTGGGTCTATTATTACCCCAGGAAACAATTACAACAGGACTTGTGCCTACTTTTACTTTTGATACTTTAAGTACAACCAATACGTTTACTCAAGTACATTTTGAATTCAGGACTACTTGTAACAGAGTATTTCTACACTGAAGCATTGGTGCGTTTAGGCTACTTGAGTAAAAGATGTGAGTATTTTTTCCACCACATGGAGACCGCATGCGCCCCAGACAGACAAGAGACGTGACTCTCATGGCGTAAACAATGGTGAACCCCCATTTGAGCAGCTATTTCTGAATTGGGTCTGCAATGCATGGATGCCTTCCTTCCCCCGTCAAATTAGAGCTGGACAGTCACTGTCTCTCTCTCTGCAGCAGCTCTATTGAGTGTGAGCGTGCGTAATCTGTGCTCATTTGTGCTGGTTTCCTAGAAGTCTGAAGGGACAATTAAAAAAAAGAACAACAACAACCTCATGAATAGCATTATTGTCCCTGAATATTGTTTGGTGTGGAAATGTTTTTTTTTTCTTTTCTGTTTGGAGGTCAAATGAAAAAAGATTACCGATTCAATTGTCCTTTGAACTTGCTTTTGGCATCAACTTTTTTTTAAATAGCCCCTCAAATAGAGCATTGGTTCTCAAAGTGGTGATGGGTATATGTAACTCAGAGATAACATTGATTTTACAATATAAATGGGGGTCCCAGAGTCAGAAATGGCATTGGGGTCCATACCGTATAGACCTATAGGTAGCCGCATGTCAAACTGGAAATTAAAATGGTTGAGAGCTGTAAAAATATAGGCTAGGCCCCTACTCTTTAATATGGGTTATGGCACATCTTTTTAAATGGGGGTCCGCATGCAGGATAACAATGTTCTGGGTCATTGACATGATGAAAAAGTTTGAGAGCCACTGACATAGAGCCAAGAAAGAATACTTAGCCTAATAGCCTATACTCTCTGAGGTACTGCTATGTGTTATTATCTAGCCCAAAGTCCTACAAGCATGTTGTAAACTCATTAATTACACTCAGTGCAATGAGAAGCGGCGTTCTCGCAACAGCACGCGCGGATGTCGTCACTCGTTCGTAATACGTGCACAGGCACTGCCTGTTCCAAAATAAACATTGACGTGATTTACGTGTTGTATTCAAAGCTCCCTGGCCGGACGTTACGCGGGCCAATCAGAGAGCATCGGATCATTACACCTTCTTTTCACAAATCATTCATAACGTCGATGCGTCAAACATTTACAAGGACCCGACTATAAATACGGCTGCGCGCAAGGGACAGTTAGACATTTTTCCCAAATCAAAGCTCAGGCAACAACTGAACGAAAACAAAAGCAAAGAACCTTGGGATCCGGGCTTAGCCTATACATATTGATTAACCCTGCCTTAATTGAACAACATCTGACAATTCTATATTTAGCAACCGGGCTCCTTCATTTGCCGAGATGAGTGGATTACATTTCAATCACGTCGTGCTGCTGGCAGCCACGGTGTGCTCCGTGCTGGCCGCGGTGACACTGGGGTCGCCGGTACCGGAGCCGATCCGCTGCGCGCCGTGCACACCCGAGAAGATGAGCGAGTGCACACCGGTGGCGCCGGGATGTGCCGAGGTGCTGCGGGAGCCGGGCTGCGGGTGCTGCCTCGCCTGCGCCCTGAAGGCTGGAGACTTGTGCGGGATCTACACGTCGCCGTGTGGCTCTGGTCTGAAGTGCACGCCGAGAGCCGGCGATCCCCGGCCGCTGCACGCCCTCACCCGGGGACAGGCTGTGTGCACGGCGACCGAGCCCGAACGGAGCCCCGAACCCCAAAGTCAAGGTACGTCCACATTCTAAAGTCTATATCACAGTGGGTTTTCAACCTTTTTCATGTCAAGATCCAATTATGTTTGCGGCGTTTGAGCCACGGACCACCATTTGATGAGATTTAGCCTCTCATCTCAGCCTCTCATAACTTGCTGTCGCTGGATAAGATTGTGTCCACAATGCCATGCTTTAGCCTAATGATGTTTTAGGACTAGGAGAGATGCAGGCAAACGTCGATCAAAATAACAATTGTGCAGACTTGTAGTTAGTTAAATAATGCAGATGTTTAACAATAATTTTACTCCCAAGAGTTACAACTCTCCATTTTACTGGGGACCACCTGGAACCCCCCTCAAGGACCACTGGTGGTCCCCAGACCACTGGTTGAGAACCACTGGTCTACGAACTCATTAAGTGTAGCCTATCTCCCTAACGGTCATTCTAAAAGCCAATTGCATAGGCTAACTCGTATTGTTTTTTCCCCTTTCTTTTTTTGCGATCTCAACAGCACAATCGAATGAACTCACACGTTAAAAACGGCGTTCATTTAACATAGTAAGTGAGTGACACTAAATAAATCCATTCACGCCGCTCTCTCCTTTTTTTCCCCCAGATCAGGGAGAGCCAGAGCCTGAGATGGAGAACGCAGCGGCCGTCTCGGACCCGGGCTCCAGCCTCTACCTCCCGGGCAGCCACGGTGCCAGCAAGCCATACGACCCGAGGGCCGCCGAGAACGCTCAGGAGAGCATGAAAGCCAAACTCAACGCCATCCGCAAGAAACTGGTCGAGCAGGTAAAACGCAAAGTCATATTAGAGGCGCTGTGTTAAACGCTGTGTCAGTGTGTGAGTAATGTTAGTATGAAAACTTTTGCGAGACGTTTGGAGAGAGTGACAGTGCACCACAAGGGGGAGCTCATATCCCTATTTTGAAAGAGCCTGTGTGTTTGTCTGCGTGTAATTCCACACGTGTGTACTGTGTATGCATTGCAGTGGTGTAAAAAGTATTCACATTTTTTACTTGAGTAAAAGTATCTATACTGCAATGTAGAAATACTCTGTACAAGTAAAATTCTGGTCATCAAAATGTACTTGAGTAAAAGTACAAAAGTAGGCTATTGGTATCAAAATGTAGGCTACTTTAAGTACCAAAAGTAGAAAGTAGGCTACTCATATGCAGAATGCCCTGTTTCACAAGTTTTCAAATGTATAACATGTAGGCTATGAAAATCTTTTGAAAATAGCATATCTATT
Source organism: Nannobrachium achirus (assembly GCF_963921795.1). Lineage (NCBI taxonomy): Eukaryota > Metazoa > Chordata > Actinopteri > Myctophiformes > Myctophidae > Nannobrachium > Nannobrachium achirus. The sequence continues at coordinate 32,846,075 of NC_137810.1, forward strand.
TGCCTACTGTAGATCTAGAGGGCTGAAGTGGTTAGTGTATGTTTTGTAATAATAGTCGAAACCTACAAAGTAACTAGTAACTCAGGTTTTCAAATAATTGTAGTAAAAGTACAACGTTTGTCTCTGAAGATGTGGTGGAGTAGAAGTAAAAGTACAGAAAATTGGAAATACTCCTGTGAAGTAAAAGTACCTCAAGTACTTGAGTAAATGTACTTAGTTACTTTACACCACTGCGTGCAGGGGTGTCGCACCAAATTCTGGGCCCTGGTACAAGGATTCACTGCGGGGCCCTGTGCTTTAACTATTTAAAAATAGCAGATATACAAGCTCACAGTGCGGCGAGCTTGTAGATCTGCTATTTTCAATAGATAAATAGGTATAAAATAATTAAGGCACCCTCCACCGTGGGCCCTGGTAACTCAGTCCCACTCCCCCCCCCCCCCCCCCCTTGTGACACCCCTGACTGCGTGTATGCATATGCTCTGTATGTGTATGTGTCACATTCCTCCAATGGCTTTGGACAGTAGCCCACATGGCTGGTGTCAGTGACAGAATGATGCCTACTGCACTGTAACCAAAGTTCTTTAAGTCGTCCTACAGGCCAGGGCTCATGTCATGTGATGCTTCTGTCTGTTGACGGGGGTCAAGATGGTGTTCAGCTCATCTAACTCTCTCTCTCTCTCTCTCTCTCTCCAGGGACCCTGCCACGTTGAGCTGCAGATAGCCTTGGAGAAGATTGCAAAATCGCAGCAGAAATTAGGAGACAGGATGACTAGATTCTACCTCCCAAACTGTGACAAACATGGGCTATACAAAGCCAAGCAGGTAGGCACCCGCGTGTAAATACATATATCTCAGGATGTATTGTGTGTGTGTTGTGTGTGTGCGTGTGTGTGTGCGTGCAGCCGTGCGTGTGTGCGTGCGTGTGTGTGCACGTGCGAGCGTGTGTGTGTGTGTGTGTGTGTGTGTGTGTGTGTGTGTGTGTGTGTGTGTGTGTGTGTGTGTGTGTGTGTGTGTGTTTTGGCCTTTTTGGATGGATTCTTGACTCCAGTCAGTGTGAAAGAATCTCACCTAGTTGTGTGTTTATGTGGCCAAGATTGTGTCAACCACAGAATATCAGTGTTTGTGCGCGTGTGCACATGCATGTGTGTGCGTGTGCGTGCGTACACGACCAGGCAGGGGTTTGTTCAGCTCAGTGTTTACACCTCAGAGTATACTGAGCTAGCTGCACTGTGATGTCATTCCCATGGCTGCGGTATGACTGTACACGTGTGCATGTACACGTGTGCATGCACACGCGTGCATGCACACGCGTGCATGCACACGTGTACATGCACACTCCCACGGCCCCACGCGCACGCACGCACACACACACACAAACACACACACACACATACTTAATCGCGCACATGTACTGTGTATGCGTGTGTACATCAGTGGTAGACAATTACTCAACTCCAGCACTTGAGTCAAAGTATAGATACAACACGGTCAAATATTTCTCAACGTTTTAATATCAATGCACTGCTGCTACTTTCACTATGTACCTTTTCCCTTCCTAGAAATGCATTGGAGTCACAATATTTGTCTTTGAAGTGTCCAAAAAGTTTCGTTTAACTTTAGTTTTGTATAAATAGATACTAAATTATGTAACAGTACTCAAGTGAAGGTACTTTGTTACTGATGTACGTGCCAGGGTCATACTGTATATTAGTGGTTTTCAACCCCTTTCATATCAAGGTCCATTATTTATTCAGCATTTGAGCCGCTTTTGTTTTATCCTCTCAGACCCAAAGCGTAGACTATTTTGTTATAATTGGATAAGATTTTGTCCACAATTCCTTGTTGTATTGATGTGGCATAGGAGAGATAACAGGCAAAACGTTGATCAAAATATCAACTCTTCTACATTCTCTAATTGTGTAGACTTCTTGTAAATTACAACACGGGTCCATTGGGTTTCATTTTACACTCTCAAGAGTTAAAGATCTCTAAGGGTCCATTTGGTTACCAATTCTCCATTTGGCTGGGGACCACCTGGAACCCCTCGGGGACCACTGGTTGAGAACCGCTGCTGTATATGAACAGAAAGTGGCATATGATAACACATCTAACCTCTCTCTCTCTCTCTCTCTCTCCCTCCAGTGTGAGTCCTCTCTGGATGGACAGAGGGGTCGGTGCTGGTGCGTTTCCTCTTGGAACGGCAAGCGGATCCTGGGTTCCGCCGACCTCTCAGGAGACGCAGAGTGCCCTTAATAAAAAAGTACAGCCCGCCAGAGCGCATCAAAGGACCGAAAAGCCACTGATTTTTCTTTTTTTATAGCTTTTATTTATTCATTTTTTATTTGATTGTTTTCATCCTTGTGGTGGTGTTTGATTCAGGTACACTGTCATTGTGGGGTACTGTTGTCCTCATCCCACCCCACCCCCACCCACCAAAGAGTAGAAGAAAAAAACAAATTTTATTTTTTTGTTTTATATTGTATTTTATATGCATCTATATGCATAACTCTTACGCCTTATTTATTTTCTGATTGTATTATGTCATTTGTATTTATATTCAGTTTACTTTATTGTTATTATTATTAATATTATTATTTGTATTTGTACATAAAGTGTATATAGGGTCAGCTTGGCGGCTTGGTTCGTCACGGAATCTAAGCAACAAAAGCACTGGGGTGACCAAATCGTCATTTAGAAGGACTTCTAAATGTTATTGTTTGTTATATTGTTTGTTACCCCTGACATGATACATGATACAACTCAGCTAAAATGTCAGTAAATGCAAAAGCTCTCAGTTTGGGAATCATCCAGTAGCCTACGTCTAGAACAGGAATCCCATGGTCCAATGGGGCTCGGCATATGCTGACGGGCGGCTTCCCTTGCGGCGCCGCCTGTCTCTCACACACGGGTCTACCTTTAAACCTACCTCCGATGTTTGTGTCTCCACTGTCGGTTCTCTGTTCCACGTGTCTTGTCAAAGGACTTTGTTGCTGTTTCACTTTTTTTGCGGCGCTGATCTCTCCCAACCGGGAACACAAAGAGATGAAGCTCGTCTCTGGCGTTCCACTGTGAAGTGTGACGTGTTGGCGTATTATGTGGGGGGGGGGGGAGGGGGGGGGTGGGAGCGGGGATTCTGGGCGTTCTGCTCTGTCTACATGCTGCTGTTGGAGAGAGAATTGTTTATGTGTGAGTCTTATTCCAAAGTGACTAAAACTGCACGGCAAAATCCAGGTCCATTTTTACACTCTCAAGGAGTTGAATGAGTACTGAGGATTTTGCTGTATGCTCACTTGTGTGACTGTATACGCATTTTGTAATTAAGATGTAATGTATAAAAACAAAAAGTGATATATTTAATAAAAACTTTAACCTCAGTTATTTGCTCTTGTGCCCCAGGCTCCATATACACTGTACTGTCTATTATACAGTGTGCGTGTGTGTGTGTGTGTGTGTGTGTGTGTGTGTGTGTGTGTGTGTGTGCATGCGTGTGTGTGTGTGTGCGCGTGTGTGTGTGTGTGTGTGTGTGTGTGTGTGTGTGTGTGTGCGTGCGCGCGTGTGCGCGTGCAGTGGCTGAGTGAAACCAATCATAGAAAACAAAACATAACAACACGTGACTTCACCTAGTGCATTATATTGTGCAATGGGAACACATACACAGAGGCACACTCTCACTCACACACATACACAAACACACTCAACGCTGTCCTATCCTGCCTCTGTGTGGATATTGCCCGAGGAGCTCAATTTCTATATTCAGTGTGTGTTTGTGTGCAAGCATTCATGCGTGCAGTGTTATCACGGTGATCTAAGGTGTGTGTGTGTGTGTATACGAGTGTGTGTGTGGGGGGGGGGGGTGTTGTCTAACTTTAGACAGTTCACCAGGACATGGCTCTGGCTGGCCCTGTGCTATGCTGCCTTTTGACCCGCTGCCTGTTTGCTCTGGTCGGGCACAGGAATTCGCCTCAACCTCTCGTGCCCACTGCCAGCCTGCCTGGCACCACCAGATTTATTTTTATTCTTTACAAATTGGACCTTTGCTTTATCCTCTTTGCCACATTCCAAGACTGAGGGGAGCCTGATTGCATTCAAGGACCCGCGCCAGTCTGATCCCCCCGTTCTAATTACCAATATGCCTCCACCACTTCGTTAGGAAAAAGGAATTTGGAGATTATCTTTTTATTGCCTATATCGATGAATCTGGCTTTGAACATTTAGGCGTTAATGACCCTCTAACTCAATGTTTCTCAAACTTTCAAATTTCAAGGTTTCCCCTTAACTCTGACAGTGTACAAACCATTTGTACACTGTCAGAGTTACAGACTTGTATGGGTCAATTTAGACTCCCATAAAGGAACCCATAGAGTCCATGGAATCCACTTTGAGAACCACTGCTCTAACTAATGTGAAACATGGAGTAGAAGGTTGACACGAATGACAACTAGGACAACGACATTAAAATAGTGTTCATTTCTTTATTTAAAAAAAACATTAAATACAAATTATAATTGAACGAAAAAAAACAAAAAACATTTCTTTCTCAAAGAAAATAATAGCTGTGTGATTTCTAGTTTAGTAACATGAAAAGCTTAAAATACAAAAAAAACTCTTTTAAAAGGATAAAACACAAAATGAAATGAAAAATAAAGTACATTTACCCGTGAACAGAGAGAAATATTCTTAACGTGACCGGCGGTGGGAAGGGAGGGGGGGGGGGGGAAATAAAAACAACAAATCTAAAAGTGACGTACAGAGGTGACCCTGGCTCTGTACGACAGGACTGAGACTAGGATGGCAGGGGGTGAATGGGGAGAAGGGACTTTTAAGGGAGATTTCACTTTCCCCCGAAGATTTGGGTCATTTGATTTTATCGTCTACTCCAGTGGTTCTCGACCTTTTCAGGCCGCGACCCCCGAAATAATCATATTTTAACTGGAGACCCCCCCCCCCCCCCCACCCCACCCTGACGAGCACTAAGAGTTGACGCATTACATTTTGTATAACATGGTTCTATGGTGAAAATAGCATGTAGATCGGCTATTTTCACAATTTCCGCCTCTAATATTTGACAATTTGGCCAATGTTTAATTTGTCATTTTAGAGATATTAAAAGTCCTTTTATTGCCACTTTGGAAATATGCAGATACCCTCTAAACACTTAAACTTTAAGTTGGTTTGTTTACTGTTGAGTGAGAAAACAATGTTGCGCGTAAAGTTAATAATCTGGGGACCCCCCAACATCATTTGGGGACCCCCCCCTGGTCTACTCAGGCTTTTTGGAGCACCCTGGACAGTTTCTTGATTCAGTATTTAGATATTTGATATTTAATTTTTTAACCATGATAGATTCATCGAAAACACCCGTCCTTGGTTCTGGCGACTCATACTGCCCTCCTAATACGTGAGGAGGCTGTGTTTTTTTTTTTCAATTACCCGTTTCATTTATTTGTAGGCTAATATCTTTTGGGGGAAATGAAAAAAATGTTTTAATGAAAGAAAAAGAAAAGAAAAACGTAATTGTATAGGAAACGTTTGTATAGGAAGGGGGCCTGTCTGATAAAATGAATATCAAATATCTAAATACTGAATCGAGCAACTTAAAAACTGTCACTGGTGTGTTCATATACGATAAAGAGTAAACGATAAAATGGCCCAAACCTTTTAGGAAAGTGAAAGGAAAGAAAAAATCCCTTTAACTGAGTGAGAGGTGAGGTTTAGTGGCTCCTACATGGCCAATGAACTCAACATGGCCACCAGAGACCTGAGTGTCTGACTGACATAGGTCAGTGGTTCTCAACCTTTTCAGGCAGCGACTCCCAAAATAATCATATTTGAACTGGGAACCCCCCCAACCTGATGAGCACTAAGAGTTGAGGCATTGCATTTTGTTAAACACGGTTCTATTGTGAAAATAGCAGATCTACATGCTCACAACGCCTCGCATGTAGATCGGCTATTTTCTCAAATTCTGCTTCTAATATTTGACAAATTGGCCAATGTTTAATTTGTCATTTTAGAGTTATTAAAAAGTCACTATGTTGAGTGAGACAGCAATGTTTCACATTAAGTTAATCATCTGGGGACCCCTCAAAATAATGTGGGGACCCCCCTGGGGGTCCCGACCCACAGGTTGAGAACCACAGACATAGAGAATTGTCCCCATCACCCCTAAGCCTCCCTCCATCCCTTCAGGGTGACTCCACTGCACCCGCGGAGGGCACGGAGCTCACACAATGACCCTGCTGATAAACAGCAGTAAAATAGTTTTCATTAAAAAAAAAATCAGAAAAAAAAGAAAAAACAAAAACATTCATTAGTGATTATATTCCCCCAAAATACGTTGAATCATAGACTTTATTGTGCAATCGGTGAGTCACTGAATTGTTTCATAAGAATAAAAAACAAAACATAGTTTCGATCAGCTTATAATTCTTTCTTAGATAAATAACTTTATTTTCACTTTAAGTACTGTACATGATGTCTAGTCAGACACGTAGCTGGCCAGGAAATAATAATAATAATAATATTTTTTATATATATTTATATATAAAAAGACACGCTTACAAATATCATGGGGGAAGGGAATAGCTTAAACATAATTAAATGTTCCGACCCCCTACATCAAGTTTTCGAATAGAATGGGATATAGCACCAAGAGCTTGGTTGTAATTCATTTGCCATTTACTTTAGTTTTTATATATATCTTTTTTTGTTTGTTTTTTGTCTGTTTTTTTTTAAGTGAGTGTACAGCCGATTCCATGCTACCGAGCTACTGGGCTAGCATTCTTTGTCGGCGCTCTCCACTTTTCAAGTCTCTCTCTCTTTTTTTTTTTTTTTTACACAGGATGCGGGAGAGCATCGGACAGGAAGCTCCTCAGCGCGCCACTTCCCTCGGACCCCCCGCCACTTCCCTGGGACCCCCCGCCACTTCCCTCGGACCCCCCGCCACTCGTGTGAATGCATATTTGGTGCCGTGTCCACCTCGTGGAGTTATGTTGGCATGAGATCATATATACAAGTGTTTTCAAAGAAACGAACAACAAAGCAACGACAATATAAGGGGGGAGAAAAAAAAAGGAAACAAGTTGCATTGAATGGAAATTTCGAGGGGTGGGGGGGGAGGTGGTGGAGGGGGGTGTTCTGTAAGTTCACTGTAAAAAGTCCTGCTGTACCGTCGTTTTCCTTTTCTTTCTTTGTCTTTTCTTGTCTCTCCTGGGTTTTTAATATTGTGTTCCTTACAGTATCTCGCTGTCTCGTCTGACGTTACCGTGCAGGAAAAGGTACGCAGACGAACATAGGTCCAATGGTCTTTAACTGCATGCGTTGGCGAGGAGCGGTGCAGCTAAAGTGCTTTAAGTGCTTGTGCTCAGGCTTGAAGCATTGGGCAAGAAGGGGGTCAGTGGAGGATGTGGTGATGTCAGGGGGGGGGGGGGGGGGGCACACAGGGCACGTGCTGTCGTTTGAAACAAGCCTACCTCAGTGTACACACTGCTGTCAGGTAGAGGAGTGAGGAGGCCGTATGACGTGGTACGGGGGTTAGGCACAGAAAACAGAGTATACTCACAAGGGGCAAAGATTAGGGTTCAGGATAAAGGCTTAGATGAGATTAGATTAGGTCACAGCGGTTTCTCAAACCTTTTTAGTTTCAAAGAACACTAGAACTCTGTGAGGTGTACATAATGAAAGCGTACACTCTCAGAGTTACAGACCTATGACGGTGATGACATCACAGGGGGGACAGCATAAAAGGGGGCTGGTACATGGGTACTTGTGCATGGATGTGGGAATAGTGACGCGAAAAGGAGGGTTTCAGAGGAGGGGGTCAGGTGGGGGGGGGGGGGGGGGGGGGGCACATGGCTAACCTAAGCAGACCGATCCCCATAAAAGAGGGCCGGTAAGCGAACAATCAGGACTGGACTGCAGAAAGTGTGAGGGGACATCACAGAGGGGAGGGGCGCAGGAAACACGGTTCTAAGGCACTGCACCTGTCCGAAATATACCTCCATTTCCCCTCTCCCTGCCCATGTCCCTATGGGGGAGGGGGGAGGCCCTCGGCGGGCCTCCACAGATTACGACGGGCCGATACCTCAGAATGGACCCTGAGCTGAGAGCTGACTTTTTTCTTTTTCTTCTTCTTCTTCTTTTTTCTGCATTGTTGAAGAGGGACGAAGTACAGCGTTTACACAAACACTTTGGGAGATGCACTAGCGCGTGTCCCGCACAAGTGCATTCACTCACGCACACACAGACACACACACGCACGCACGCACACACACACACACACACACACGCACGCAGACAGGCACATAAACATACGATGCACGGTTGGGGGTGCGTGGGGGGGGGGGATCACAGTCACAAACGAGTCCTCTTTAAAGTGAGTGGAAAAGTCCCTCCTTCCTCTCTCTCTAAAAGAATAGTGCAGACGATAAGATGTCCCTCCTCTCTGGCCGTAGAGAGGACGGAGGTTCCCTAAGCACAGGGCAGATATAGCTGTGATGGACAGGAGGCTCGGCCAATGGCCTTTGTAGGCTGCGCTCCTCTGTCTTTCTCTGACACCCCCCCTCCCCCTTCCTTCCACCTAAAAGTCCCTCTCTCTCTCTCTCTCTCTCTCTCTCTCTCTCTCTCTGTCTCAGACCACATGACTTGGAGTCAAAGGTCCAGAGCTCCTTCCAAATGATTACATAGGACTAAATGCAGGAGCAAATTAGTCTCTCTCTCTCTCTCTCTCTCTGTCTCTCTCTCATTTGCTTACTCTATTTCCTGCCCTCTCTCTCTCCTTCTCCCTACCACAATCTCTCTCCCTCTCTCCATTCGCTCTCCCCCCAGTTCTTCCGTCTCATTTGTTCTCCAGGTTGTAGCACTGCGTCTCGCCCCTCTCCTTGCCGTCGTAGCCTGGCAGCGGCTGGCCGTACTTGTCCACACACCAGCAGTAGCCTCGCTTCCTGCCTTTGGACGGGCGGCACTGCAGAGACCAGAGGGTGGGAGAGAGAGAGAGAGAGAGAGAGAGAGAGAGAGAGAGAGAGAGAGAGAGAGAGAGAGGGGTTATACAGATGTATTACTTGAACATTCAGTTCGGTACATTAGCTCAGCGTTTCTCACTTTAAAATGTCAAGGTCTCCCCTTAAAGGAATAGTTCACCCCCAAAATGATTTTTTTTCCTATTACAAAAAATATTATTGAACTCAAGTCTCCATGGCGTGAGTAATCAATAGAAAAAAGGGCATTTTGGGGTTGAACTACTCTGACAGTGTACAAATGGTACACTGTTACAGTTACAGACTTGTATGGGTCAATTTAGACCCCCATAAAGGAACCCACAGAGTCCCTGGAATCCACTTTGAGAACCACTGCATTAGCTTGCTATGGCTACTTGCTATGGCTAAATACAGTATATTTGTTCGTGCTGAGTGTGTGTTTGCCACGTCTGGAATGACTTGACGCGTCGTCGGAAATGGCTGATCTAGAAGCTCACAACGCATACATAGGTCTAATAGGCACACAGCACTGTCATACGACGAAGTACACGCCAGGCTTTTAGGGAAAGGAACCTTCGGTAACTTCGACAGGTAGAATTGTGCAGACAACCAACACTAGAGTGGTTAAGAGACTAGCACACTGACACCATTCAGCGGGTACTGACTGCCCTCCATAGTGTTGGAGTGGGGGGGTGTGTGTGGGGGGGCGTGGGGTGCATAGATTAGAAAAACAGGTTGACAGTCTATGACTTTGAGACGCGTTGTGCAAACAGATTAGCGTTTCCAAGGTGAGGCCTTAAATTGACACAAATGTATCAACACCCGCTCGGATGAGCACTGAGCGCGCGTGTGTGTGTGTATGTGCGTGCGTGCGTGTGTGGAGGTGCTATCCCAGCTCTCCCTCCTCTCTGTTGCCCTTTTCATTTTGGATGTTTGTCAGGAATGAGGCAGAGTCATGCCTCAGCAGAACTCTAATAAGACAAACATCACATAGATGAGGAGGAATGCCCCGCATGCCAGCCTCTGCCTCTCTCTCTCTCTCTCTCTCTCTCTCTCTCTGTGTGTTGTGTGTAGGGATGGGACGATATGAAAATGTCATATCACGATTATTGTGACAAAAGAAATTGCGATTTACAATATTATCGCGATAATCAAAATCCATTATCCTGGGGTGGAACATTTGCCAACGCGTTGTGAGCTTGTATATTGGCAATTTTTTGGCAAAGCCATTTGGTAAAGAATGAAAAAAAGACTGTATCAAGTACGTATATTTTAAGTACCCTTTACCAATTATAGAGGGTTTAAGTGGTAGCGGATATGCAGCTCGGCAAATAAAAGATGAATTGATCCCAGTGCATGACGGAGGACGATATCACGATAAATTAAATCTCCACGATACGATTATCGTGAGTGTTTTTTATCACGATAAGCGATAACATGGCTTATCGTCCCATCCCTAGTTGTGTGTTTGTGTGTCTAAGCCGTGTGCAGAGCCCTCTATCTTAGACACCCGCCCACTAATGCGGCAAACAAACCCCTGTCTGGTGGTTGGAGACCGTGAATGTATCGATCTTGGGAAAGAGCTATTAATTTAACTCCCCAAGAGTGTACAAATGGACCCATTCAGGTTCTATCATTTACTGTGAAGGAGATCCTACAAATCCCAGGCCCTCCACCCCATCACCCCACCCCACCGTCCCCCCTCTGGAAACACCGGTCTGCCAGTTCTGAAAAGAA
>NC_137810.1:32866789-32897701 GCF_963921795.1 Nannobrachium achirus
ATATTGTATGCACACATTATGAATGTGTGTGTGTGTGTGTGTGTGTGTGTGTGTGTGTGTGTGTGTGTGTGTGTGTGTGTGTGCGTGTGCGTGCGTGCGTGCGTGTGTGTTTGTGTGTTTGTGTGTGTGTGTGTGTGTTACTGTTGTGTATGTGTTGTGTGAGTGCGTGCGAGGATACATGTTGTGTGCGTGCGTGCGTGTGTGTGTGTGTGTGTGTGTGTGTGTGTGTGTGTGTGTGTTGTGTGAGTGCGTGCGAGGATACATGTTGTGTGCGTGCGTGCGTGCGTGCGTGTGTGTGCGACTTACATACTCTGCCTCCCTCTTGTTCTCCAGGGAGAAGTTGTGCATGTCCGTGTTGGCTCCTCCGAACACCGACTCCAGCTTGTAGCTCTGGCCCTTCCTGATCTGGTCCTTCCTGATGAGCTTGGTGTGCAGCGGGGCCTTGTTGGTGTCCGGGGGCCCCCTGCTGTGGCCGCCGCCCCCCTCCGCCGCAGCCGCCGCTGCCAGCCCCGGCAACACCGTCATGGTCACGGTGACGTTGGCGCGCGGTCCCTCCCCTCCCTGATCCGCCACGATCTCTGCCAGGGGGTACGGATCGGGAGAAAAAAAAGAAGAAGAAGTAGCTTTTAGGGATGGGACGATAAGCGATATTTGTTTATTGTGATGAAAAACACTCACGATAATCGTATCCTGGAGATTTAATTTATCGTGATATCGTCCTCCATCATGCTCTGGGATCAATTCACCTTTTATTTGCCGAGCTGCATATCCGGTACCACTTAAACCCTCTATAATTGGTAAAAGGTACTTATAATATACATACTTGATACAGTCTTTTTGCAAGCGATCTGCAAGCTCACAACACGTCTCGTTGTGAGCTTGTAGATCTGCTATTCTTTGGAAAATGTTCCGCCCCAGTCTAATGGATTTTGATTATCGCGATAATATCGTAAATCACGATTTCTTTTGGCACAATAATCGTGATATGACATTTTCATATCGTCCCATCCCTAGCAGCTTTTCAAACGTTGAGCTCGTACAACATGCAAAATCCCGGGTCGGTCCTCAGGCGCTCGCACCAAAACACATCAACGAGCAACAAAGCGATGGGGCAGCCATTCGTTTCCAGTGGGTATAGTGGCTACAATGAGCTACAATGAGCCAGATTTTGTGACCACGGGCAAAATATAACATTTGTCCCTAGAATATATATATATATATATATATATATATTTAAACACATTTTTATCCCGGTGCCATAGGGCATCGCAGTTTAAGCCCCGCCCCGTCCTCACTCCGGTCCCGGAAGCGTTTTCCCCATGCATTTCATCCAAAGTATTTATTTAAACGTCTTTTGAGCCTCGGACAAAGCCACCCCGGGTTGTGAGGAATCATGACAATAAACACTATTTTTTGCATGCAACGATTATAGAAAGCTGAAAAAAGGGCAGGGCACAAGACTGTGTATACATCATTTTTGTTAAAACTGCAGAAACTACAATCCCACAAAGCATTGCAAATGACATTTATTTCCTGAAATATATGCCATAAACCACACTCAGTGAAGTTATCCAGGTAAGGATATAGTCCTGACATGTAGTGATTTTCATCTCTGAGGCCGCTCTTATCTTCATCTTTAAAATACTGCATCATATTTGTAAAAGAAAGAATCGCTCACGGAGTTAACATGAAGTGCATTAATCTGCTGGGCCCGACAGGGGGCAGTAGCTATTTCCGAGGTAACCACGAGCTCAACCAATCACAGACGTCGATGTGACCGGAAGTACATTCTTAGCCGCATGGGTAATGCAGTTCTTCTCTGTGCGATCTTTATAAACATGTTTTTACTAAAACTAGAGTGATTGCATACATAATCGGGGGTTCTACAGGAGCATATAGAACCATTTTACAACCACAAGCCTACTGGTAAGTGTTCATTGACAGTGAAGAAGTTTCCCCTGTAAGCTGAATCAGGGTTGGCTGTTTGGGCTGGGGACGGAGTCCAATCAGTCCATGCTTCTGCATTGGCTTCTACAGACCATAAATGAAGCCTATTTTTCAGCTATTTCAAGTCCGTCATCTTTCTATCCGGCCCAGAAATGCTATTGAGATTATAGGGCTGTATTTTTATTGTCTCATAAGTCCCAGCTCTTATGCCTTAACCTAAAGGCCTGTCCAACTGTCTCCGACCACCGAACATTTTGTTGGAGAGTTCCGACTTTCTGACTTTCTGACCCGAACTTTAATTCGGGTTAATGCTTTTCAGAAGATGAAGTCATTTTGTAGTTGAACCAGACCTTTCCGACGAAACATTTGGTGGTCGGAGACAGAATGGAAAGACCTTTAAGTTAAGGCATAAGAGCTGGTACTTATGACAATCAAAATAGAGCCCTATAATGTCTTGCCACCAGTAGAAGGTGAAATAGCGACATCTGCTGGGCCATTAATAGGAACAGCAGGCTCAACAAGAAACCGGAAATGGGGTTCAATTCCAGCGAACAAAGCTATCCCCTTGGTCAGTATATGGCTGGGCGGGTGTCAATGAGAGAAGGAGACAGGGCACTGAGAGGTTAAAGTGTGAGAGGACGAAGGGAGCTGACAGTATTAACCAGTAAGACTCCCTAATCGGGAGATAAGCGACCGTTGGTCGCTTATCTCCACAAATAGGCCAAAAGTTTGTTTTACCAATTATCAAGACATTGCCATGTACTCATTGAAGTTGAATCTCCATATATGGAGATAACCTACGCATCACACTAAGTCTGACCTCACCAGCCCATATTTGGGCATGAGCAACTTATGTCTCCATATATGAAGATATGATGACATCACACAGTCCTCAGCCGATGATGTGGCGTGATGTCATACAATACACAAACGAGCCCTACAGTATAAAGGGGCAATTCTTGCCAGGAAAGAAGCATTTCTTCGACTCAGACCTTATCGCCAGGGTTGGCTTATAGCAGCTGTCGGTAGGACCATATATGGATTCTGTTAGTGTGGATCTCCTAACAGGGCATCATCTGGGATACAATCCCTTTTATGCCCATATATGGAGATCCCTAACAGAATCCCTTTCATGCCCATATATGGAGATCCCTAACAGAATCCCTTTTATGCCCGTATATGGAGATCCCTAACAGCATCCCTTTTATGCCCATATATGGAGATCACTAACAGCTAACAGAATCCCTTTTATGCCCATATATGGAGATCCCTAACAGAATCCCTTTTATGCCCATATATGGAGATCCCTAACAGAATCCCTTTTATGCCCATATATGGAGATCCCTAACAGAATCCCTTTTATGCCCATATATGGAGATCCCTAACAGAATCCCTTGTATGCCCATATATGGAGATCCCTAACAGAATCCCTTTTATGCCCATATATGGAGATCCCTAACAGAATCCCTTTTATGCCCATATATTATGGAGAAATCCCTGCTCTGAGTATCTGACATCAGTGTGATGTCACCTGTTTATTTATGCCCATATATGGAGATCCCTGCTCTGCGTATCTGGTTGCTATGGTAAACAGTTGGTTGCTAGGGTAAAAAAACATGGTTGCTATGGTAAACAGTTGGTTGCTAGGGTAAACAGTTGGTTGCTAGGGTAAAACCATGGTTGCTAAGGTGGTTGCTAACGTACACTAACAGACCAGCAACAACAGACTGTTGCCACAGCAACGTACACAAAGGTTTGTGTACACATGTGGTGTGATGTCATACTGATGCGGAGATATGAGCAGGGCAAAGGTGTGACGTGTGACGTGTGACGGACGGACGGACGGATGGACGGACGGCCGGTGGAGGTTTTCATAGTAAACTGCTCCCTGACGGTCGCAACCAGTAAGACTCCCTAATCGGGAGATAAGCGACCGTTGGTCGCTTATCTCCACAAATAGGCCAAAAGTTTGTTTTACCAATTATCAAGACATACGGGCAGTTGACAGTTTGCCATGGTTACTCATTGAAGTTGAATCTCCATATATGGAGACATAAGTTGCTCATACCATAGCAACCATGTTTTTTACAGGGCCTGGGATTGATGACATCAGAAATCTCCATATATGGGCATGAAAGGGATTTTGTTTCTGGAAATATGTCTGTGGGGTGCCACATTTGGAATAAAACACTTACATCACACATCTGGATATCCATACAGCCCATCTAGTTTGCCTGTGTCCATTTATGCCCATATATCTGATGACATTGGGACAATGATCTCCATATATGGGCATAAAACTTATGTTAATTAGTAAAGCCTGGGGATCTCCATATATGGGCATGAGGGGTACCCTAAAAGGGCATCATCTGGGAATAGCAAATATAGTTATCCTAGAAAGTGAAAATCTTACATCAAAGGCCATAACTACCTACCTACCACCATACTGCATTCCTCATTAAACTACCTACCAGTAAGATGCCTATAGGGAGAAAGGCAAAGGGCGAGGTTGCACCATTTCTTGGTCTTCTGGCCAGTGATGTATATCGGACCATTTAACCATATATGGAGACATCTGGTACCCAAAGATATTCACAGATATGGGCTTAATATTGATGACATAAGGGATCTCCATATATGGGCGTAAAAGGGATTTGGTTCCCCTGGCATCACAGGGATCTCCATATATGGGCATAAAATGGATTTGGTTACCCTGGCAACACGGGGATCTCCATATCTCCATATATGGGCATAAAAGGGATTTGGTTCCCCTGGCATCACAGGGATCTCCATATATGGGCATAAAAGGGATTTGGTTCCCCTGACATTACAGTGATGTCAGTGGCTGGTTCTACAGAGGGGATCTCCATTTATGGGCATAAAAGGGAATGTATGTATGATGATGTCAGATATCATAGACGTCATAGGACTTTCACATAACAAATAACTGAGTAAGCATGTAAACCCGTAAAATCTATATTTGGGCATGGCTGATTTATGACCTCATCATGATGACACGAGCAAACACAGCTGAATTGTATAAATGATCAGTGCAGAAACCAACAGAAGTATTTGACCAAGACTCTTCGATTTAAACATCAACAAAGGTGTGACGTTTGTTGATGGTCACAAAGGTGTGACGGACGGACGGACGGACGGACGGCCGGTGGAGGTTTTCATAGTAAACTGCTCCCTGACGGTCGCAATAACCCACAGCACTGTATACTGGCAATGATTCAAGAGAAATCATTACAGGGCATACGCAGTGGGCCATCTGCTATGAGGAAGAAGTACTCCCATTCTTTACTTAAAGGGGAGAACCACCCATTTTCAACATTGAACTATGTCATTAATATACCTTTGAGTTGTTATGTGGAAATAAGAAAAAAGTCCCCCCCCCCCCCCCCACCTTCTGTGTTGCCTAGAACTGGAGGATTGATTTTGGGGTTTTGGCTTGCAAAGTACACCGTTGATGACATCATCACGGTGTACTTTGCAAGACAAACCCCCAAATCAATTAATGACATAGTTGACATAGTTTGTAATAGTCTAAATCTGCAGAGTAACCTAACTAGTATACTAAATCTGTCAAATATTGTAGCGGAGTAAAAAGTATTGGGCCTCATTTTCCAATAACTTTGTACATTTTCCTCTTAAATTTCTTCCTAAGTGAAGTCGAGTCAGATTCATGAAACGTTCTTATAAAGGCAGAATTGTTCGTAACTATGTTCTTATGATGATGAATCCCAATCCTCGTAACTTGAAGGGGTGTGCCAGTTGATCCTAATTATCATAAACCGCCTTTCCATTGGCATGGATGGCCCCACCCCACTCCACCCCACACACTTGTGCCAGGTTTTCCACTACAAGGAACTGGGTAGAGTGGTGTGAAAGTGGTACAAAACGGGGTACTAAAAAGTATCCACTCTAGAGTAGGTCTGAGCTCGGCTAAGCGGGGCCAAAGCCGTGACGTATACACGCTGCTGCTACTGATTGGTCGCGGAATCTTGCTCATGGCTGAGCTGTGTCTTACCACACAACAACTTGAGACAGATTTTAGTTTGCGAGTCTCGGCTGAAAATGAAATATTAAAGCAAAGCCTGTTTTTTGCGACTGAATACGCAAAAAACGTACGCAGAATACCATGAGATATGTCGCAGCTTGTCTCCGTCTGTGTCTGTCTGTCAGTCAGTCAGTCAGTACACATTTTTACAGTCTATGGTTCTATGGGTTTGTGTATGGTTCTATGGGTTTGTCGCTATGACATCATGCTCTGGTGTCACTGTTCAGGGGAACTCTTAACAGAATGGGTTTCTTTATATTTTATGCCCATATATAGTCGACAATGTGATGTCAGAACATGCCCATATATGGGCATTCCCAGATCACACTTGCAAATTAATTACGTCCTTGTCCGTTTTATGCCCATATATGGAGATCCCTGTCCCGATGTCATCAATATCAAGGGCATATCTGGGAATGCCCATATTTGGTAATGCAGCATGTTCTGACATCACATTGTTGACTATCATGCAGGATCTCCATATATGGGTAACTGGTCCGATATACGTATATCACTGGCCAGATGGTCAAGAATTGGCGCCCTGAGGCGACTTACTAGTTTTATATATCTTGTGTTCCCCAGCTCTGCAGTTGAGATTCCACGAAGCACCAAGAACATATAACCAACACAAACAGCGGACATATCTATCGCCGTGAGTCGCAATAAACAACGGCCATCCGTTATTGCAACCGTAGGTCGCAGTTTAGTATACAAACGGTCACAGCTTGACCATATCTCTGTCTATAACACCTGACACTGTGGTTCCCCTGACACATTACTGTGTGACATCACATGTGACATCACAGTGATGTCAGATCCTCAGAGCAGGGATCTCCATATGGGCATAAAAGGCTGACACATCACTGTGACATCACAGGTGACTTCACAGTGATGTCAGATACTCAGAGCAGGGATCTCCATAAATGGGCATAAAAGGGATCTCCATATATGTGCATAAAAGGGATTGTATGTATGATGTCAAGTTATGGGGTGGGTATGGGGCTTGGGCCTCAACTCAACCGGGTCTGTTTTGGTTGGGCTGTAATTTTCAGACCTGTTGAAAACTCTAAAGCAGTTCTTCTCAAACATTTTCAGGTCAAGAAATGTACATGCATTCTGTAGACCCCCATCTGGATATACTTTCTGCTAGGGAAGATTCTTTAAGATTTATCAAAATGTTTCGAAAATAGACGATCTACAAGTTAAAAATGGGCAGTAATGGGACACGTTGTGAGCTTGTAGATCGTCTATTTTCAAACAAAGAATAAAATAGGGTTAAGTGGTAAAACTGTTCCTCGTTTTGCTGTGGACCCCCTTGAACTTCCTCAAGGACCCCTGGGGGTCCCCCCACTGCTCTAAAGATATGAAAAGATATTATTGTAATTGTTGTAAAATTCTATATTATACAACTGTTGAACTGAAGAAACTTCAAGAATAAATTATTTTTGCACAAACATGTCACACTCATTAAATGCCCACGTGGTGTCAACACGTCAATCTCTTTGATGTCTCTGGAGGCCCACGACGCGTTTGACGCGTTGTACAGTATGTATACTGTACTGTAGTTACTGTACTTTGCTACCGCAATAAAGGATCTACCGCGGTGATCAAAAACCAACAATATGGGAAAAACACTACATTTCCCAAAATGCAGTGTGTTATGACGTAACCAGGAAGTGCAGTCTCCCTGCAGCCAATCACAAGCTTCTGCTGCCTTAACCCATTGCGTTTTTGATACACTCGGACTGAAAGACCATTCAAAGCTGCCTTAACCCAGTTGCGGTTTTGAGACCTACACTCTCCCCCCTCACACGACAGCAGTTTTGCGCTGGTACATTCTTCTCCTGTCTGATCTAGGTTTTTCATCACCTCCATGTTCAATACGTGCACGGTCTTTTCTACCGCCCGTAACAAACGCTGTGGCCCAGGTTTGGTAAAAAGCGCTCTAGACTGAAAGAAAACATGATCGTGAAAATAAACAGGACATCCTTGGGTTACATTTACTCGGATCATGGATACTATTTTCCCAGTAACGCGAAGGTACGTAAAATGGCGGATTCTTCTCCTGGTCTGGCTTTTTCAATCACCATGTTCAAAACGCGGCCCCTTCTAACGCCCGTGACACAAACGCTGTGGCCCAGGATTGGTAAAAAGCTGTCCTGACTGAAAGAAAAGATTATCGTGAAAATAAACTAGACATACCTGGATTACATTTACTCAACATATTACGGATACTTTTTCCACGCGAAGGTACGTAAAATGGCGGGTTGCCATGGCGACGATGGGCCCCTGCGAGGGTAAACCCTGAATCATCGTGGGCACCCGATGTGTTTTAAGAACTGTGTGCATAGATTCTGTTCACCTAAGAACAGATCACAGCTAACAAAACATTGGTGTATGCCAAAATCTTCTTAAAAACTTCCCAAGTTGGTAAGAACCATTGGCGAATGAGGCCCATTCGCATCTGACATGTAGTGGAGTAGAAGTATAAAGTATTGAAAAATGGATACTCCAGTACTTGAGTAGGCAACATGTACTCAGTTACTTTCCACCACTGGCCCTCTGACCGACTTGAGGAGAGGGGGAGGAGCAGTGTGTGTGCATGCGTGTGTGTGTGTGTGTGTGTGTGTGTGTGGGGGGGGGGGGGTTCCAAACACAGCTCCCTAATATAGGAAAGGAACTAACTATCCACCATATGCCAACGGTCAGCCACACCACCGCAAGGCCACAGTCTGACAGACACAACTGCACAGTGAAATGGACCCGCAGGGGTTCATTTTTACACTCTCGAGGGTTAAATGAACACTGAGGATTCTACTGTGTGTTCTGTGCTTGACGAGCGGCAATCTAAGCTTCAGGACCCCAAGAGATGGACCACAAGGGAGGATGGAAACAAACACAATCACACACACACACACACACACACACACACACACACACACACACACACACACACACACACACGCACACACGCACACAGTTATAAACCATTAACTTCAAGCAGATTTTTGTGTCGGAGTGCTGTGGCCGGGGCGGTGGGCGGGCATGCAGGGGTGTAGCCCATGTGGTGGGGCTGGCAGGCTGGCAGCCCACCCCTTTTCTTCTCCAGACCAGCTGATCATTAAAGAAGCACTGGGGCTCCACGGGCCCCCGGGCTCACCAGAGCTCTAAATAGCATCGCCAAGACTTCCAACGATCACCATCAATAATCTTTCGAGCAAAATAAACTGAGACGCAGCAGCTGCTGTTCGTCGGGCCAGATAGGCTATAAGGCCAGGCATAAGACTTTTCTCAAACTTCTCACAAAGGAACAGGCCAGGGGGGTGAGGGGTTGCTGAAGGGACTGACGACAAGCCCAGTTTAGATACCTGCAAACACCATTATTTATATGCAATGCAAACTTTTATATCCGCTCTTGGAATTCTGAGCTTTTTTGATAAACACATTACGCAATTTGTTTGCATAACGGCTGCGGAGTAAACAGCACGGATTGCGGCTGAGGGCGCTCGTTAATGTCTGGGAAGAGAGAGTTATGGTCTGGAGATGCAGACTGGTGGCAGTGGAAACGACTAGGCTGCTCTTACGTACTCAGCCAACAGGGGCCACCTTTCTCTCCAGCTGAGAGTGGAGATAATAGTGGGCATGCCATGCATTGCTGTCCATCTCTTCTCAATTATCTCCTGCCTCAGAGAGGCCAGGAAAAGAGCAACCTGCTGACATTAAGGGAAACTAGCGGGTGAGTGTGTTTCTGTGACAGCTGACCGGCATCCTCCTAAATCAGAGTCCACCAAACAGCCACTGGCAGCGATGCAAGATTCCAGACATAACAGTGGGTTAACAGACATGAAGGGAAAAACGAGCGAAAGATTGAGATTAATTTGCAATTAAGAAAGTTGGATAGAGAAGACAGAAAGAGAGCGTGGCTTTGGGCAGTCAAGTTATGCGACGGGGTGATAAAGAAGTACGCAAACATAAATCAGTTTGGACTCATTTTACGATTGGCCATCTGTGTGTGTGTGTGTGTGTGTGTGTGTGTGACTGTGTGTGTGTGTGTGTGTGTGTGTGTGTGTGTGTGTGCGTGCGTGCGTGCGTGCGTGCGTGCGTGCGTGCGTGCGTGCGTCTGTCTGTCTGTCTGTCTGTCTGTCTGTCTGTCTGTCTGTCTGTGTGTGTGTGTGTGTGTGTGTGTGTGTGTGTGTGTGTGTGTGTGTGTGTGTGTGTGTGTGTGTATGTACGTGTGTGTGTGTGTGTGTGTGTGTGTGTGTGTGTGTGTGTGTGTGTGTGTGTACGTGTGTGTGTGTGTGTGTGTGTGTGTGTGTGTGTGTGTGTGTGTGTGTGCGTGCGTGTGTGACAATGTGACTGCTGAGTGCTTGCACACACCACACCACTGTGGCCAAGCCAAACAGCGAGGGGGAGAAAACACACAGACTGCAGGAGGCCTGACGTCAACCATGCCCGGATACACACAACGCAGTGTGTGTTCACATGGAGGTGGGATGTGTGCCGTTTCACTGCTGTGAGTGACTGTGAGTAGGTATGCACCTTCTGTAGACACAAAGCATCACGCAAGGCCCACCAAATAGTTCCTGGAGCTGTTAAGAAACACTGGGAGTTAACCACTTAAACCCCAGCATCAGTATTGTGGTGTGGAAAGCTTTCTGTGACGCGTTGTAAGCTTGTCGATCTGCTATTTTCTGCAAAAACCCTTAACAGAAAACAACAAAAAAATACACCAGCATAGAGCCCTGAGGGACTCCGCTCAAACATATGGGGGTTCACTCACTCTGAGAGTGTGTGCGTGTGTGTGTGTGTGTGCGCGCGTGCGTGCGCGCGCGCGCGTGTGTGCGTGTGTGTGTGTGTGCGCGCGCGTGCATGTGCCTGTGCCTGTGCGCGTGCTCTGAGAGATAGCCTCTTAAACAAGGGCGCCGTGTCCTCCCAGTCCCCACTGGGACCCATGCATGGAATGCAGTGCGTATTTTCATTCGATGAGTAAAAAAAAAAAAAAAAAGGAAAAAAAGAGAAAAAATTAACTGTCGACGTCCAAAACATTGGCATCAAAGAACATAATCATCAACATCATCTTCGATCATGCTCCAGCTAAATACAGTCACTCACACAGAATGTGGCATTTGTTCCATAACCATTGGGTTGAAGCCAGGAGCCAGATTGTGCGTGCTGTGCTGATGTTTAATCATGTGCTCGAAAGAAATAAAGACTTCAGGTCTCAGCTGTGCCTTATCCAGAGTCCACAACTATGAACGGAATTTAAGAACATATATAGGCATATTCGTTTATAGCACGGCCAGGTGCACGCACTCAAGGTGAACAGTGGACGCACCGAGGAAAAGGCCATTTTTTATGCGTAAAACAAGCCAAAACAATCATCCCCACAAACGTTCCATGAGATAATGTGCGAGGCTATACGAGCACGCATCACTGGAAGATCTTCGTTTTCAAAACATTTGATTTGTCAGTTATAGTGTTTTGAAAACGAAGATCTTCTATAGACACCACCACTGGTGGTGGCGTTAGCACTGCGTTACGCGTGCGCAAAAGAACACTGGCACAGCGTCCATAGATAAGAAAAATGTGCGCAATGCGCACCACCATAATGCCACTTTCTCGTGGGTATCCATCCATCAAATATATCCTGTGCTAATCGTAATCGGTTTATGCATCATCTCGGTCTCTTGCGTTATCAATAAATGTGTTCCTAGGTAGAGCAGAGTTGTGCGTTGTGGGATTCAGTGCGTGCAGTGTGTTTTCCAGATCTGATCCAAACAGTAGCCACTACTAGCCTACACACCCTGCATGCCGGGTAGAGAGAGCAGCCACAACTCAGCCACCACCTGGGTTTGGTACTGTGCAAACCTATCAACGTTAAATTAATTCTATTTACAGATTATAGGAGGGGAAGTGAAAAACAACAACAACAATAACAACAACAACTGGTACGTGTCAGTATTGATGGTGGTCATGGGTTGACTTGACATTCCCCATGGCAGTGGTTCCCAAGAGAAATTGACGTTTTGCCCGAGACCCAAACTAGTGAAAATAGCAGATCTACAAGCTCACAACGTGGTGCGAAGCTCCGCTTTGTGAGCTTGTAGATCGGCTATTTTCACTACTTCTAATTTATGGAATTCTTAGATTTATCTATCAATGAAATTACTAATTTATTCGTTAACATCTTAGCTTTTGGGGGAATGTTTTTTTTTCCTTGTGTTTTGAAATAATAATCGGAAACAAAAAAATTAAGGGACCCACAAAAACGTGTCCGCGACCCACATAAGGGTCCCGACCCAGTGTTTGGGAACCAGTGCCCCACCATGGCACGGAGGGGCGAAAGAGCCGTGGCGCTGCCTTACCTTGCGTCGTGTGTACCGCGGGGATCAGAATGCTGTTGAGCCTTTTCGCCGCGGCGCTGGCGGAGCACACTCCCCGTCCCTCCAGCAGAGCCTGCAGGGGTCTGGTCTCCCCCGGCCGCTGCTGGCAGCTCAGCCCGGACCCACATCTCCCTGTATACACTCCACACGCTTGGCCCTCGGCGAGGGCGCACGTCGTGCAACAGCCGCAGCCCGGCTCCCGCACCTCCGCGCAGTCCTTGGGCAGCGGCTTGCACTGCATGAGCGCCCCGGCGTCGCACGGCTCGCACCGGACCACCGGCCCCGCGGTGGCGGCGAGCCGGGCGAACGCGGCCAGCGCGGCGGTGACACAAAGCACGCTGCAGAGACCGGGCATTCTGTGCCGATAAGCTGGTCACAAAGGGACAGTGTGCGGGTTGTCGCGTAGGCTTAAGGGGACTCTTTGTGACACAGCGAGCGGGCTAGCCTTCTCCATCTGTATTTTCTTTTACGCGAACTTCTCGTTTTATACGGGCGGAAAAAAAGAGCCAACAAGTCACACCCTCCTCCGTATGAATAATGTAAACGGAGAGCCCCGATATGAGGGACCGCTATATTCAGTCCAAGGAGAGAACTATTCAATTACGCTCGCTTTTAGGGTCCTAATATTATTTTACCAGGGAAACTGCACTATGCATTTCTCTGTCTGCACTGTTCTTATTTAGTTAGTTAATCCCATGAGAAATCTGGCACAGTGTCACAATGCAGGCAGTGAAGTATAGGATCTATACAGTGCTGCTGAGAGGCTACATTCTACACTATAGAGCCTACAGTAGCCTAAAATGTATAAATTCGATTTTTGCAAATATAAATTAACACATTGGTATTTATTTCGGGGCTAAAGACAAGTGCCCATTGCTTTGAAATTGTATTAGAACTTGATAGAGGACAGCTCAGAAGGGAGAAACAAGTTACACTTGGATAGCTCTCCTCTCTCTTCCAGCCAGTGAATCATTGACTATTCTCTACCCTTGGTAGGTTTCCACACCACTGGCCACATCCCCTGGCATCAACGGTACGTGACTGAATACCATTGGTGGTAACTTTTACCCCCCACCATGCAATACTGATAAAGTCTACACCAACATTCCTTTGGGCAGGTGTGTAGGTGGCCTCCCTAACCTACTAAAACAGTCATTTAAGGGCATTGTGTGTGTGTGTGTGTGTGTGTGTGTGTGTGTGTGTGTGTGTGTGTGTGTGTGTGTGTGTGTGTGTGTGTGTGCGCGCGCACGCACGCGTGTTTGTGTGTGTGTTGTGTGACCACTACGCTCAGCAGGGGGTGTAGCCAAAGAAGTATAGCTTTACTGTTAAACCCTATATACTTAGTTGACCGGGGTCCCCCAGGGGTCTATCCTTGGCTCACTCCTTTTTTCCCTGTCTAAATCTCTTTGCCAAAAATAGCCGATCTGCTGTACAAGCTCACAACGCGTTGCATTGCGGCGCGGCGCGGCGCGTTGAGAGCTTGTAGATATGCAATTTTCACAGAATGTTCGGCCCTATTATGACATGCCAAGAATAGTTGCCGCTAGGGTTCATGTGGTTAAGGTTGTAGAAACAGTCAATTGACACGTGTCAATCACATCACCATTGCAACCCACAACAGAAGGCCACAGCTGTGGGTGGCCACCACAACTACTGAACACATGCACTGCATGGCAGTGCTGCATACCTCGAATAGTGGGCTGTTGCTCACCTGGCAGTGACTCTGGTGCTGTACATGCCCACCGTGCCCCCATGAAACCCCCCACTTCTGCCAACCATCCCACCACCTTCCGACACCTTCCCTCCCCAGCCTCCCAACCCCACAGGATTTCAAATTATTAGAGAGAAAAATGGTCAGATTCTGCCGCCTCAGCATTGCCCCCTTGTCCGGCATACCCTCCCGTTCTGCAATAACAAACGCAAGAGGGGGGTACGCACTGAGAAAATAAAGCAATCAGTATTGGCCATTGTGTGATTTCCACCACAGAGGCAGAAAAAGTGTTGAGACTGCATTATGAAAAACAAGCAGAGGGTAAGGAAACTCCCCCAGAATAGCAAGAACACGTCTGCAGCCGAGATTAGTTTTCTTATTACTTTACACTTTCTCCTTTTTCTGCTTTCTTTTTCACGTCTGAGATATTCAGAGTTTGACCTTTCCCCCATTTTAGCGTCCGTCTGTCCATCTAGGGCTTAGTTTTCCCCAAAAGGATCTGTAATCTCGCCTCTTGGTTTAAACCGGGCCGGCGAAAAAGAGAGGTCCCTTTGGGAAACTAGTATGCACAAGGCTTTATGTGAATGTGTGTCCAGGGGTTTGTGTTCTGTTAAGTAATTGATACCATGAAGACTTCATGCAGTTTGACACTGGTGGGTCTCACCGGGTTGTTATGTGTCTTGTCTGTGTTTCTCAGGAAAATACGGTACCACATTCTCAGGTTATAACAGTAATTGTGCTAACCGCAAGTATAACTTGCAGGTCCAGGACTATGGCACTGCCACTTGATTGGTCAGTATTCAGTGAAGAGATACATGGTAGGATGGTAATCGGAGAGGCAAAACACAAAAGGGATGACATACTACGGTATGTGTGATATGAGCAGAACTCATGATGGCACAGATACTGTATACAAGCCACTGAAGCCAGGTGCCTCCAATCCCTGATCCACTGTTGCCACCTGATTTCAACATTCACAACTTGGTTTCCATGTCAAAAGAGGACACAGGGAAAAGTGAGTGTAAAAATGCTCCTTCATTTTCAGACTTAAATTACGGCTACAGTCATTTTATTTGAATGAATAAAATGTTATTTCAACATTCTGGTAGAGTATGTTACTATACACATCTGCAGTGGTTGGAGGTGGTCTCTCTCTTCCTCCATTGAGAAATTTCAACCCTGTTTCCGGGTAGGACAGTAGCTGACAATATCAACTAAGTGCATATCTCCATCAGGCTGGGTTGCCTATATAGCCATGAGTTGTGTACATTAGGGCTTTCAACAACTAGTATAACTAGCCCTTACCCGTTCAAAGATATGAGCTCCAAAATGATGTGCAGTGTGTGGGTTATGGGATGTGCACTGTGCACACAGTATATGAGGGATGGAAAGTAACTTTAACTGGTGCTTGCATGATGTAGGAGCATCAATGTAAGAAACCTGTTTTGTTTAATGGCTACAGACCTGCCTGCACACACACCCCCCCCCCCCCCCCCCCCCCCCTGTGTGTGTGTGTGTGTGTGTGTGTGTGTGTGTGGGTTTGTGTGTGATTGTGCATGGCCTGAACAACAGCGCCCCTCCCTTAACATGTGTGGTCACAAAAGGTACTGTAGGCTAAATAGATATAGATACACCATAAAAATGCTATTATACAGCATACGATTTGTGAAAGTGACAAACGGGCTTCACAGTTATGTCAGGTGTGTTCATATGCTGATGGTGATGCGATTTCAGATCAATTGCTCCAGCCACCGAGGAGAAACGCTGTTTCGCAAAATTATAGTATAGATAGACACTAGTCAAATAGTTGATAAGAACAAAAATGAATGTTTTCTTTTCTTTTTTTTAGGCACACAACACAAGATATCAAGCCTTGACCATCGGCTGTATTTATTGTGTACTTTGTTTAACAAGAGACACGGCAGATGCAGTCATTTTGGTGAGTCCAGTTTACATTCCTTATTGTAGAAGCCATTTGGATTGTGGCAATTGTGAAATGCTGTTCGTTCTCACATGCGTTTGTTTGTGTAAATCTGTTGTCATGGCAACCTAAGCTGCTGCGAAATGCTGTGCCCACCCAGAGCGTCTTTATTATGACATAATAGGTTATCGACTAGTCGACTACCAGTGGGTTAAATTAGTCAACTAGTAAAAATCACTAGTCATGAAAGCCCTAGTGTACATTATGGGGTTCATGCAGCCACCAGGGCCTGAATAACCTTCAGGTGGAAATAGCATGTATACAGTTTATTTATGTTTAGAAATACACTCAGCATACCTCAACCTGAGGTCCTATTTGGCTCACTTAGAAGTCCATATCTCTGTTTTGTAGCCTCTCCATCTTGTGCCTGGTTTACCTGATTTATGTTTGATTTACGCAACTATAACTATATAAGGCTTTATCTGCCACGAGGATGTTACTGTTCTCAGTCTCTCTATCCACTGTAGGAACCTGACACGATAATCTCCCTTGATGAATCTCTCCCTCCGAGATGTGCTCTGTCCCAGTTAACATTTCACTGTCTTAACATTCTCATGATGCCGCGCCTTTCTCCATCAGGGCCATAAATCATTAATTGGAAACACGTCCGTGGCTGGTCCTCAATAACATTGGTACAATGCATGGTAGGCTATAATTTAGGGGTTCGTGGGAATCGAGGAGCCGATAGATTTATCTGTTCCTTTACACTCTGTTTTTCATGCAGCTAATTTTCCCAAACGCTGTCAGCACGTGCACCACTTCTCACCAGCGCAACATACACACTTGTTAAAATATGCTTGTGATGGCCAGGCCTCATGCACATGATGCATGTGGATCACGTTGATCACGCGATGAGGACCAGAACCTTTATCAGCTCCACAAGCTGTTTTCTGCAGTTATAGTAGGTTTAGTAGGCTTATGATGATAGCGTTATCTAAACTTAAAAATAAAGATATTAGTATTAGTAGTATTAGTAGTATTAGTACATAAAAGCTGATTTGTCAAAATATAAACACGGTTAGGTTAACCTTTCAAAAGATAATAGCTGATAGGTGATAATGAACACATTTAGGCTACAGACATAATGGAAATGTTTAAAGATTAACAATGCGGGAAAAGGAAGAAAAAAAAATACCCCACAAAGGATACAGTGTTTTGACAATCTTGGTTAGGCCAGATGTTATATCACCAACAAATGTATAAGTGTAAAGACCATTATGGGTAACGTTTTACTGTAGAATTAAAGGGATTTAATTCAACCAACCTTTCAACCATTCATTGAAAACCCACATACTTGGTTCTGGACTGGTGACTGATATTGTCCTTCTAATGAGTGAGGAAACATGTTTTTTTTTTTTTTTTTTTTTTTTCAAGTATATTTATTTTATTTCATTATTTAACAATGAAAAAAGTAATTGAAAAAACACTGACCTTTCAACTGACCTTTCAACATTCAGTGGTTTTTCTATAATCAGTAGTTTTTTGAATAATTAGGCTCAGAAAGGTGAGTTAATTCTTCTCTGGACGTACGCATCATCATCCAGGGGAAGGTGTGGTTGTAGGGGAGGGTTTATCACCTTTGCTGTTACTTTACATTGTGTTTGCCTCGGTCCAATGCACCATTTACCATTCATCACTTTGGTTGTTGAATTCACCCTCCCCTACAACCTCCCCAGGACGATGATGCGTACGTCCAGAGGCAAATTAACTCACTTTTCTGAGCCTAGTAATTAAAAAAACTACAGATTACAGAAAAACCAATGAACGTTGAAAGTTATTTTTATTTTTTTGGTGTAATTGAGGTCAGGAAACATGAAAAAAAAAGATATATATATATATATACCTGTATATATATATATATATGAATGTCAATCAATTATTGATGTCATAAGACCTTTAAAATGGAGTTTGAAATGACAAAATCTAGCCCGAGTAGACCTTAAAATAACCCCAAACATGTTCGAAAGTGAAATATCCCCTTAGGATTTTAGAGTGGGAGAAATGGCTACAAATTGGATAGAGTGACTATTGTATGTCAAAAGGTTCCCATGCAGGTTCCATCGCAGCTGCAGTCATCAGTGTTCCTGAACAACACGCTGAATGCCCTCCTTGCTAAACCCATTATGATTGAGCCTAATTTATTCCTAATTATGCTCCATTGTACCACAGCATTGCATGGCCAAATGACCAGCCACCAATCTGACCGACTTACCACTCCATCTGGTCCATCTGGTTTAAAGTCAATCTGTCAAAACGTGCGGGGAACACACTAGGGATGGGACGATATCGTCACTGTCGGGCAGAAACCTTGTATCTCCAAGTTTCAAATGTATACATTTTTTTCGCTTCATCATACAAGGCTCTTGCACAAAAGTAGTGAAAACAGCAGATCTACAAGCACACAACGCCTCGCTGTGCGAGGCGTTGTGTGCTTGTAGATCGGCTGTTTTCACTAGTTTAAATAATTTTTAAAATGATAAATACAAAATAAACGGTTTTGGACATACAAGGTTTCCACCCGACAACGACGATATGAAAATGTCATATCACAATTATTGTGACAAAAGAAATCGCTATTTACGATATTATCGCGATAATCAAAAATCCATTATCCTGAGGTGGAACACTTGCTAAAGAATTGCCGATCTACAAGCTCACAACGCGTCGCAACGCGACGCGTTGTGAGCTTGTAGATCGTCTATTTTTTGGCAAAGACATTTGATAGAGAGTGAAAAAAAGACTGTATCAAGTACGTATATTATAAGTACCTTTTACCAATTATAGAGGGTTTAAGTGGTTAAGCTTGGCATATAAAAGGTGAATTGATCCCAGCGCATGACGGAGAATGATATCACGATAAATTAAATCTCAACGATATGATTATCGTGAGTGTTTTTTATCACGATAAACGATAATATCACATATCATCCCATCCCTAGAACACACGGACATACGCAGAGATTTTGCACATTTATTTCGATAATCCATCTCAAGAGAGTGTAGCTCTCCACAAAACTTGGTGTAAATTCACGATTGACCTGTCGATGGGGAATCTGAGCAACATGTTGATTTCTATGTTGTGGCCTCCCAGCCCTTGCGTCTCCTCTCTTTGTAATTTGGTGGCAACCTTCTTACATATTTTCATATTTTCCAGTCTACTTCCAACATGGATAATAGACCCAAGATGTATTATGCAAACCACTTGACCAAACCAATTATGCCAAATGACAGCCTCCACTGTGACAAAATCCCATCAAATTCAGTGAGCATATCATAACACAACCCACATGCTTTAAGATGATCTGCTTTGCCTCATGTAGTAAGTAAATAAGTACATTACTTAAGTACTGTACAATTACAAGTACTATATTTTGATGCCAATAACCTTTGTACTTATACAGGCCTTTTACTGTAGTATGTTTATATTGCGGTATTGCTACAAAAATCTCTTCGCTTCTTCCAACCACTACTGCTTTTTTCCACACTTGTTGTGTTGTGTTCTCACCCGGGGGATGAATTAAATGTGTTATTTTGGCGAGGAAGTGCGTAAATAATCAACCTAAGTATTCTCATCCTCTGCCAGGTTCATTTTGAGGAAAGCCGTTGTTTGTGATTCGTCAAGTCATCAAGTCTGCCCGAGGTGCTGACAGGAGAGACAGTCCTCGTCACTCATGGGGGAGGCCTCTCTCTCGCTCTCGCTCTCTCTCTCTCTCTCTCTCTCTCTCTCTCTCTCTCAGAAGATCGGCTCGTCCAACTGTATAAGCTTGGAAACAGCTCCAGATGAAACTATCTGACAACTGTCTGTGGTGAGTTTTTTCTCTCTTCTGGTTTGAAACTAAACAGTTTTAAGGTCATGTTAAAAAAATATATATCAGATGGACTCGGCGTGGAGGAAGGAGGAGGGCCCAATCCTGCGGCGTAGTAATTGAGTATGAAACCACTGGAAGACGGGGGGGATCCCATCGTGAATTAGGATTCCCACATCGCTGACATACTTGAACTGAGATCCAAATGTTGTGAACTCTGCTCTGTCCTTAGCAAGTGTGGGGGAGAGGAGATGGGTTACATGCAGAATGCCATCTTGGGTGGTAGACATCTGCCTTTGTTACAGTAACCACCATGCACTGCCCTCATTAACATTTGTACTTTTGAGGTCGGAGAGACTTATGGGACTAGAGCGCTCTGCCCGTAGAGGTTGCCAATAAGTCAGATTTCATCACATACTCTAAATGGGACACAGGTGACACTTCTTTTTTTTTTTTTTATCCCTGTATCAAACATGTGGTATCATACATTAAACCACGTGTTCCATATTTCCTGTTTTAAGTAACCTTATAACGCAGCAAAAACTCATGTTTAAGTTAATTTTACGCTCTCAACGCAATGTCAGTGTTGCGTATAGAGCAGCTGATCCATGCTTTCATGGCAACATTTGCACACAGGTCCCCCTATTTATTTGTTTATTCTTAGGTTTTTAATTTGTTTTTACGTTTTACGAGTTACGCTGCTGTAACCAATGCCACCCATAAGCATCGCAGATGCCTTTTCAAACAACCCGCTCTTTATTATTTCGGGGTAATGGCATTGCTCTTTAGGAGCAATCCCCGCCCTCGCACCACCACTCCTGTGATATCTGCTTCCAATAAATTGATGGAATGAGTTCGCCCTGGCCTGGCCAGTCTCCATCTCTTTCTGCCTGACATGGGTTAGGAAAACATCTGGAGGCAAGAGAGGGAGAAAGAGAGAGAAAGAGAGGGAGGGAGGGGGAGAGGGAAAGAGATGGAAGCAAAGAGAACAAGAAAGCCAGAGAGAAGGAGAAGCGATGCCTGATTTACACTTGGCTGTGTGCTGTGTCACGCACCAAATTTGCGAAGCCTTGTGAGCTTGTACATCTGCGACACCGGCACGCAGTACAAATCGGGCCCAAGGGTGCAGTGAAATCTCCAAACAATACATAAACCATCCTTTGGCCACTAATTAAGGTGATTTGTTGCATCGTACGCAACAACGCCAGAGACAAGTGTGTCTGAGAGGAGAAGAGGCATGAACCCGATTGATGGAAATATGCGCTGTTATGACGCCTTAATCCATGCCATTTGTTTGTGCCATGGTTATGGCTCAAACAGGCCCCCGGTAAATATAAATCATATAATATATGCCTGGCAGCTGCCAGGGGGAGGTCCAAGCCTTGCCCACCAGCACCCTGTAGACAATATGCCTTCCGCTTGGTTCCAAGATTTCTAGCGGAAGTGCTGCGTTTAACGGATGTTACGTCATGCGGTGCGGGTTTTACATTCCCCAGCGAAAAATCTAAAATAGATTGTAGCTCTTAACTCGCTCTTAATAGGTGTAACATTGCTTGAATCATTCAATGTTTTTGTTTTTGTTTGTATATTGTTTATTGCGAGCGCAACCGACGGAGCAGGAGACATAGACCAGATTTTTTCGTGCAGGGAATACGTTTGCAGGGACACCGCACTGTGAAAAAAATACAGCTTCCGGGAAAATTCAGCCCCATCTCCTAGAACGGTTTCTGCCTTATATTGTCACCAGGCTTTTCTCTTCGCAGATGAGTAAGCCTGGCTACGTGAGGCTAGCCCACCAGAGGCTCTCTGTAATAGGCTATATGCACAGCAGCCATTTTTTAGAGAGGTTGGGTCTCTTCTCACTTCCTTCACAGGTGTTACCAATGATACTAATGAAGGCTCTGTCACATTCTGGTCAAACAGAGTCAGGGTGCTGATATAGCCCCTTACGTTTCTGAATTTACCTTTTTTTATATTTTGATGTCGGTAAATACAGTCACTTGCTTGTCGGTTGGGTCTCTCTGATACGCAACGCTACCACTGTCTGGTCTCGGACGAATACAGCGTCGCTCAGATGTTGTTGAGATTCTTTAAAGATACCCAGAACTGCACTAGGAGAGCGCGGAAACGTGTGCAAAGCGGCGCTAATCGGCGATGCCGTTAAGTATCATTAATTTATCTGTGAAAATGTAGCAGCTTTTTCCAAACTGTCTCTCGCTTCCACATTACGTCACATGTCCCGCATCCCCGCGGTGTGACAGGCTGACACTACCAGCTAGCCAAAAGACGCCGCGGGGAGGCGGGACATGTGACGTAATGAGGAAGCGAGATACAGTTTGGAAAAAGCTGCTAAATTTTCACTGATAAATTAATGATACTTAACGGCATCGCCGATTAGCGCCGCTTCGCACACATTTCCGTGCTCTCCTAGTGCCGTTCTGGGTATCTTTAAAGAATCTCAACAACATCTGAGCGACGCTGTATTAGTCCGAGACCAGACAGTGGTAGCGTTGCGTATCAGAGAGACCCAACCGACAAGAAAGGGACCCTAAATACCGTCTTCCAAATACAAAAACAGGTAATTTAAGGGTCCCGAGAGGGGCTAGGTGCTGATATTGAGCATTTTGGCTCACTGGAACCACCCTGCTACACCGGTGGGTTCCAAAGTGTGGTCCAGGGTTACGTGGGGGTTCCAAATTACCCCTTGAAAGGTGTTACGGGTCCATTTGGTTCCATTTGTCTGCTCTCAGAGTTATGGGAGTCCTTGAAATAAAAGGTTTGAAAACCACTGTGCTACATGAAATGGAACAGAGTCTTCATTAGTATCATTGGTAACACCTTTGAAGGAAGTGAGAAGAGACCCAACTTCTCTCCAATATGGCTGCTGCTTATATCGCCTATTGGTCAAACATGTGCTGTGCGCACCTGGAGGCCAGGTGGAAGACCATTGCTTTGTGCATATTACAGTCCCAGACTGGCATTGGATCAACACTGCTCCGGACCAGACCAGGGGAAGACAAGGGGAACAGGAGATCGATAGCACTGGACAGGCAGACACACGTGGGTTAAGTCCATTCTAGCGGCTCCAGCGCTCTCAGGTTGACCAACTCGGGTGACACTTTCCTGAGAGTGGGCCAATTCCAGCCTGCTAAGAGGATCAGTTTTCCCCTTCCTGTCCTGACACACATAGCCAACCAGTGTCGCGTGCACACACACGCACACATGCACATGCACGCACGCACGCACGCACGCACGCACGCACACAGAGTGCCTCCTCACTCTCTCTTAAGTCAAGTTTATACTTCGTAGTATGGTGCTTGGCTCTGCCGAAAATAACATGACGTATCTCAGCCCTTATCCGCAGCCACCACAACTGCAAACCACACTCATGCAAGCCGTGTAAAAGCCACACAGGCCCTGGACCACGGGACGGGATCAGAGAGTGTCTCGCTGCAAAGGCAAAGTCCCCGCTAAGAGGATTGAGACCTTAAAGCCTGTCTCTCTTGAAAAGTCCACCTGAGGCCTTCTGCAAGACGGCCAGCAAACTGACAGCACCGCACACAGCTCAGCTGCTCTGTCTGTGGCTATATGAGTGCAAAATAAAGCTCTGGGACAAGAGAAGAGAAGAGAAGAGAAGAGAAGAGAAGAGAAGAGAAGGATTTAGTTCAGAAACAAGACAGATAATTAAAAAAAAAAATAGTGATTGAAAGCACAAATTACTGTAACAAGAGGAAAGGAAGTGAATAAATGCACCACAGGGGAAGCGAATATGGGGGACACACAGATACCCATACAGATATGGAGTGGATATAGTAAGGAGGAAAGGGGGTGAGAGAGAGAAGGGTTGAATATAAGGATGAAGGAGAGAGAGAGAGAGAGATAGAGAGAAAGAGAGAGAGAGAGAGTGCTGCTCTGTAATCCCGGTGTGAACTAGAGAGACAGGGATTGAGAAGAGTGGTTTGCATGTGGTGATGTCACCTCCGGAGCGGCAGGACCCTGCTTGTGGTGAGCCAAGAGAACCTTTGGAAGAACCTGTGAATGGACGCCTTAGAAAAGTAACAGACAGACAGAGAGAGAGACAGACAGTGAGAGTAAAAGAATGAGAGAGTGGAGGGAAGTAGGGAAGAAAGGAACGAGGGACAGAAGGAGACGGTAGGGAAGATGCAAATTGCAGTGAGAAGTGCTCGTGGCAAAAGCTATTCATAGAACCAAAAAAGAAACCCACATTATTTAAAATATCTAACACATTTAACGTCTCTGGAAGAGGGCCAACCTCCTAGAACGCCAGCGCTAACCGCAAAGACCCTCCCTCCCCTGCTGAGGAGCCAGAGTGCGGGCCGCCATGCATACACACGAATGTATATTTTGACACATGCTGAGAGACTGACCTGACACTGAGCAGGTGGGCGCCCCGGGACGGGGCTGAAAAGGCGTACGGCGTGTCCCGCGCGCCAGCTGTAGAGTGGATTTAGCCGAGGTCCCGACGCCTGTTAAACCTGTGCGGTTGACATGCTGTTTGGGTTGGGGGTGACTGATTAGCCGGCAAGATGGAGCCCTTTCCACCGGGGGCCCTGTCTCAGGTCCAGCACTCAGGCGGGTAACACCTGCTCAGCCCAGCGCCTGGCCCGGGGCTAATGGACGGCCCTCAGCGCTCGGCGCACAGAGCGGAGTGACAGGCTGTATAGGAAAGTTTAGGTGTGGTTTGCGATGTTAGACATGTATGATGACCTACCCAACTCTCCACGCCTAAGTTCATGTAACGCTGTGCAGTCAACGTGGGCCCCGCGTGCACACGTGCGTAGACACACATATACGTATACATCTCCCATGCATGCTGCTCACACAGATAGGATCGTGCGGTTGTGTGTATGCGGTTGTGTATATACTGTATGCGTGCATGTGTGGCGTGTAGTAATGGCTGCCACCCCCCCCTTCTCCACACAGGCACGCAAGCACGCGCACACACGCACAACGCACGCACACGCACACGACACACACACACACACACACACACACACACACACACACACACACACACACACACACACACACACACACAGTAAAAGGTTGGTAAAGTAAATACAATGGGCTCTTCTGTCGTGGTCGGTGGGGAGAGAGGAAAAAAAGAAAGAGGAGAATGAAAATGCAATCTCCCGGCCCCTAAATCTGTCTTCCCCCAGCAGGACCTTGAGAACGACACATCTCCCATTAAACAGATGGCAGATTAATCTCATGTGACTTGTGCGGTCACGTCTGACACACGACTCCCCCTCATCGTGGCCGATTGACGAGGACCGCCCGGGTGCCCTGGCGTTGGGGGAGGGATGACAGGGAGTGGGCAACAGTCGGGTATTCCGTGTCCTGAGTTGCAAAACACCACCTGGGTTCCAACTTGCGGGAAGCAAAGGCAGGAGCGACGATAACGATTCCCGCAGTAAGCACAATATTGTGTCTCTGCCCTGCACACCCCTTCGCTCCCCACCCACCCCACCACTCCGGTGTAGGCCGATGGCTCATGGAGTAACAGCCTCTTACAGTATATGCTGACTTTATTCCTTCCAGTGCCACCTGCTCTGCATTAGAAAACTGCAGCTCTCCAGAAGAGATGACAGGATATGTCTGCAGTCTGGTCTCCATGCAAAGTCATAAACAAACCCCAGGGAGAGGGTGCCGGAGCAGCACTCCATTTACAATTTAGGCGCTGGTTGAGGGGTTCGAGTGGCTCCTTTTGGAAACCTATGGTTCCTGGTTCAATCCCAGACTCCTGCTGGCAGTATCAAAAGCTCAAAGTGTTCTTTGAACCCCTGACTGTTCCCAAATAGTTGTTGGTGCCTTGCCTTGCATGGTGAAACAAACCTTTCCATGAAACCTGGTAAGTCCTGGTTAAGACCACTTGAGTGCTGCTGCTATCCCAGTGATACCAGTAAGACTCCCTAATCGGGAGATAAGTGACCGCCAGGTCGCATAAACAAACTTTAGAAGGCAATGGTAGGCAATCAGGAGGGAATATGGGAAATGGGACAGATCCATGTTGATGACATGACTTTAGAGATACTGTGTACCGCTTTGCGTGATTTTAGCGCAAAATCTGTAGGAGCAGTGTCCAAAAATGTGTTTTGCAGGTCAGAAAGGGGTTGCAGGAGAAGCTGATGCGTAACTGTGTAAAATGCTGTAGGTGAAGAAGTCTGATGAGTGGGAGGCAGCATGGAGTGCTTATGTGGCGTATGTGAGAAGTGCTGTTTCAATGGAATGGGCAGGTGTGAATCCAGACTGGTTGAAATCCAAAACGTTGCTTTCTGAGAGATGGAGATGATGGTGGTCATTGATGAGAGTAGATCAGGGGCAATGATCTGGGAGATTGAGGTGGGCAGGTTGACGTTCTGGTGGTGGAAGACAGCAGTTCCAGGTTCCTATCTGGAGATAGAGGAGAGAAGGAAGACATAGAGTAGGCATGCTATGTTGGGGTTCACTTTAGATGAGTTAGACGATTAGTTTGTGGAAGATGGGAGAAAGAGCTTCTTATATCATTGCTAAATAGGTGAATAAAGCTTCAGCAGACAGAGACAGTAGATGGTCACAGATATCAATACATTGGGTGATATTTGTTTGTGATGAGACCAAGGGCATAGTATCCGGCTTGCAAGTTGAGGCCATATAGGAAGAGACTTTAAGTTCATATGAATCGCCGCTAGTTTAGCTGTTTTCCCCCAGGGACCTGGGGGTCCCTGGGGCTCCGGGGGTCCTTGGAGGTTGTAGTTTGGCAGTCAAGGAGTGTGTGTGCAAAATTTGGCATGGATGGGGGCAACGGTTGTGGAGATATGAGCAGGGCAAAAGTGTGACTGACTCACTGACTCACTGACCCACGGACAGCCTGTGGAGGTTTTGGTAGTAAACATTGTCATAAATATTCCAGTCGCGAGTTTAAAGTCTTCTTTCATATCACCATGACACGTTTTATTAAATTATGGTCCCATGTATTTTATAATGTATGATAAAATAACGTTTGCCGTAGGAGGGGCGTGGCTAGCTTGATTGACAAGCTCCCAGTCCCAACCAATAGCAAGTATTGACCCACCCCCGCTCTGTCACAACCAATTAGAATCCTGGTACCATTTCCATTTTCAGGACAGGATGTAGAACGATGGCGGCATGCACACGCTTGCTAAATAGGCTTCACTTACCATCTGTAGAATACTAGAAGTTCGGCCGGCTTCGCCAGCCTCACCTCTAGTGTCATCACGTCGCGTCTATAGGGTTAAATATTCCTCCCAAACAAACCCCTCAGGACAGGTACAGGGTGGCTTTGAGCAGATTCCATTACATTTGGCCACTTGTAGACAATATTCATCTGCTGTGCACATGCAGCAGCACTGACTGCCTTTGAATTCCACAGGCCTGGGTAGACAACCTGGCCTGGCGGGGATATTTCCCTGCTGAACAGCAGCGCACAGCAGGTGAAAACAATTGAGTTAACTGAGGGCCTTTGCAACTTGTTGCCACCAAAAACTGCTTAAACAATGTCAAACTGTCATAAATCTATAGCAGCTGAAAACGTCCTATTTGGATCTTGTTTTAAAAAGTAACAAGGGGATTCATGTATTTTTATTGCAAAAGGATTATAACTTATTGTCCATCAGAACAGTAAGGTTACATGGACTTCTGTCTCATTTGAATGATGCCTAAGCTTTGAATTTGTTTCCAGTAATTAATATTTTTTGCTTGCTGGATATTAAGTTTCTATTAATTTGGGGATTATACTGTATTTTGTCACATTTATTATATTCTGCTGTTCGACTGTATGCGCTGGCCTTGACAATCAGATGATTGCTAAGCAGTTCCCTTGTGTTCTAGTAAAATAGCAGTTCCAATGTTCTAAAAGACAAGTTTAGGGTAAATTAATGATGATTAAAAACATCAGAACATCGAAGAGATAATGACCGATGTCCGATGTTCTTCTTCTTGTTTGCAGAGGGGGGCACACACACACACACACACACACACACACACACACACACACACACACACACACACACACACACACACACACACACACACACACACACACACACATACACAGACACACACACACAGTGACACACACACACACACACACACACACACACACACACACACACACACACACACACACACACACACAGTGACACACACACACACACACACACACACACACACACACACACACACACACACACACACACACACACACACACACACACACACACAGTAACTAACAAACACGCAACGTACATGCACGCACCAAGCTGATGACATGTTTCTGATCGCAGTTGTGTGTGGAAGCAGTCGCTCAACCGAGACGCGCGCGATTTTTGACGCACGCTCGCTCGCACTCACAGACACAGACAGTCAGACCCACACACACACACGTGATGTCTGTTGCCATTGTGTGTCCTATTGGCCAGCAATGTTGTTTTCGTAAGACATGCAGCGGAATAACAGCTATTAGGCGCCGTCCAAACATTTGCGACAGCTATCGTGTCCGTGTCGTTTGAGACTGAGGGGTGGAGGGTGGGTCCAATTCATTCTCAATGAAGGTCAAATGTTTTTTTGTCTCTTGCAAATCTCTTGGCCAAAAGACAGCCTTCGGTTGAGCAAGAGACACGGCAACGACATGAAACCACGTGACTTACATAGAAAATGATTCTCAAACGATACAGAGAAGATATGTCTCACGCATATGTGTGATTGCGGCCTCTGTTGTGTTGCTGAGTTGTGCTGCCGTTCTCAACACTGAGAACGGTGTCTGAGAACGGTGTGTGGGCGGAGACTTTGAAAGTACTTGAGCCAGGCGCACGGATGAAGGAGACGTGGAAAAGGATAATTTAGTGACGTACAGTATCAGGAAGAAGGATATGTGACGTAGCACCGTTCGCGGCTGAGGCAGAAAATCGGGGCAAAGAAGGAAAAATAATGTATAGACAACCAAGAAATAGCGATGAGGCAAAAGCGAGAGGTATGATAGTGCTGTCGGTGCTGAAATGGTTTTGGGAATTGGGCTGTGGGTCCGTGAGAGCATAGCTGCACTATGTTAGTGGGATACAGTACTGTACGTTGTATATAAGGATATGGGCGTAGCTTTGTCCATCTCTTTTTTACAGTCTATGGATGAGACCTACGGGGTGCAGTGTGGACCCAATAAACCTTCTTACATAAGGTAGAGAGCATTGTGCCATTTAGACCTTTGCAACAACGTCCATAATCCTATACAGACTCTTTTCCATCCATGTGACACGCTGCTGGTGTGCGACGCAAATAGCACGGCAAGAATTGCATACTTTATGAAATATCTTTTGAGAAGCCAGACATGTATTTTTTGTTCTCCCGTCAGAAGCCAAAAGTGCAAGAGGTAAAAAAGAAACAAACGGAACCGTCCACATCCTGAAATGTTTGTTTGCAGAAGCTAAAGAGTACCTTGAAAGTTCTGGGCTCCTTTTCAATGCATTCAGTTCCTCTGTGTGTGTAGTGGAGGTGGTTTTGCTTACCAAGGGCCTGCATGAGGAGTGCCCAGCAGACTGAAGCAAGTCTAGTATACAGTGAGTGGACTGTGGATTAAGTCCAGTGTGACCATTACACAATGTAGTTTGGTTCAGAGCAGTGAAGAGGCTACCGTAAGCGATCGCAATGCTCCTGTGCTCCTGTGCTCTCTGTAACAACTTGCACATGCCAGATTCATATTTCCTGGCTATATAGTCTAATGCATTTTGGCCTCGACCACGTGTGAAATTCCTCGCAAGAACTTTATTTCTGACACAAAATATTTGGAAGCTGCTTGACATAATGAAGAAGAGGCGGACAGAGAGAGAAAACACCCACATGCATGGTCATGTACACGCATGCACACACACACACACACACACACACACACACACGCGCGCACACACACACACACATGCACGCACACACATGCAATCATGCACAGGCACACACATCTTTTCTTGGAAAGCCACAATGGTTTCTAATTATATCCAGGGTTTCAAATAAAAAGCGTTTACAGCCAATTCGCTTGCGTAAATGCCATTCCTGTCCTTGCGGGGGGTGGAGATATAAACCATTCCTACCCCCGAGACAATAAATGGTTTATCACTTTTATTTGTCATGGCTTTTCGTTCCGTTGCCGACCTCTTTAAAGAGTAAAGGACCAGAAAAAGCACCCCCCTCCCTCACCAATGACTGTGTGTGATTTATGGACTATGTGTTTGACACAGTGGTGTCTGCATTTTCAAACCGGGCATAAGCAGAATCTTCTTTCGCAGACACACTGAGCCTCCCAGAGCCTCCCAGAGCGACTGTACTGTGTAGTTTGGATATGATACTGAACTGCCAGTGAATAAAGTACAGTTTTTTTAATGTGCGGGCTGCCAGGTGCCACTGGGGGGGGGGGGGGGGTAATATTGTGGTAGTTAATCCACTTTGAACCTGGCATCCCTATTTTGGGAATGTTAAGATTTTTGAAAATAGCTCTAAGCAGATCTCAAGCTCACAACATATTGCAGACTATGGCTATTTGGGGGTCCTTGTCAGGGTAAAACGTCTTTGGTTACTTAGAAAAGTGCTGTTTAAATTTGAGGATAGTTTACTATGAAAACCGGCACATCTTGTCCGCGTATCTCTGTCTGTCTGTAGGTCACGCCTGACAATGTGGTTCCCTATATGTATATATATATAGTCCATATATGGGTATTCCCCAGAATCCCTTTTATACCCATATGAAGATCCCTGATGTCATCAATATACATCACTGGCCAGATGGCCAAGACATGGCCCATATCTGTGTGGCTGGTTCAGATATATAAAAGGGATTGTATGTTGTGATGTCATGGGAACCACTCTAACAGAATCCCTTTTTTGCCCATACATGGAGATCCATGATGTCATCAATATTAAGCCCATATCTAACAGGACTTCATATGGGAATGCATATATGGAGGAAGACAGCCCAATGAGCCCATATCTGTGTGGCCGGTTCAGACAGGGATCTCCAT